>NC_044193.1:31095408-31098559 GCF_900880675.1 Sparus aurata | reverse complement strand
GATGGTGTGGGAGGTTCAGGCTAGCCCAAGCCGAAGGCCAGAGAGCCAGGACGTGAGAGTTCTGGGGATCCAAACATCCGAGGAAGGGGATTTACAGCTAGAAAGCAATGAGGCGCCTCCTCCTAGGTATACCCCTTGCATGGGACCCCCAGAACAACCCCCTTTCCAACACAATAGGCAACAGCACCAGGGGTACGGAAATCGGTTCAGGCCAGCACGTCAAGACTTTGCAGGTCCCGAGAACCGGAGTGCTCGGAGAAACAAGGATGGTAAGTATTACGCGAAACCTTCATACCAAGCCCAAGAGGAGAGTCTGGAGCCAGACATGGAGGCCATGGTCCAGCAATGCGTTAGAGATGCAATGCAACAATTCGCAAATGGCCTTTCTCCTGCAGATCCCAGAGGGTCAGAGGTCGAGCCCCCGCCACAATGACTAGGCGTAACTGCTTCCTCCCCTACCGCCAAGGTTTACCTTGTGGGCTGGGAGAGAGGAGCAGGTAACGCCGCAAGTCTCCCTGAAAAGGGCACCCTAGCCCCCGCTGGTGCTTCGGTGGAGGAAGCAAGTGCTGCTACACCAGCACAGTTGGTGCAAGAACAGCCCGCGGATGGGAGCTCTGAGTATCACTCAGAGTTAATAGAGGCTGACGATGCCACTCGCAGGCGCCAGCCCCCAGACCCTCAGGCAGCCAAGACAGAGAAACAGTCCGACGTTGGCCAGCAGGTGGGTGCTACTGTCAAAGAACACCCAACGAACTTAACGAGGGGGGACCATGACCCTCTCAGAGCGGCTAGTGATCTCTTTCAGCCAGATCAATACGCACCGCCCACCGGGGAGCCTCACTTACAGAATGACCCCCGCTATAGTGACCCACACTGTAGCAGCCACAGAAAGTTTAGGCCCTTTTGGAAGAACCATGGCTCAAGAGTCCTTGGGAACCAAACATCTGAGGGGACAAACTTGAGACTCAGACACAACAAGGTACCTCGTGCTAAGTTTGTCCCTCGTAGGAGACCCCCAGGACGACCACCAGACCCGCAGGATAGGCAACAGAACCAGGGGGGTGGCAAATACTTTAGGCCAGATTAGGTCTGTCCTCCTAACGTCACCACATTTCAGGACAGACCAACACATTGCCAATACATGACCTCAGTGCTCCTGGAGGACTGAGAAGAGCTTACTAATAATTTGCTAACAACCAGATTTCCTCTTCTTCACCTATCTTTCCCTTTTCTTCTTTGTTCCTATTTGCGTTTTTGGTGTTTTAAAAGTAAATGCTGAGTGTGTTGTTGGTTAAAATGTTTTAGATAAGCTAGGGACAGTTAGAACCATCTGCCCAAATTTTGCCTCTCTGTCAATGCCCAGACATTAGCCTCTGAACTGCTTTGAACTGAACTGAACCGAATTGAACTGAACTGAATTGTGAAATCATAATCACTCCCTCATCTCAAGGACATGTGGATTATAGGACTGTGTACTGGACTCCAAGGCGGTCAGGCCATAGGGTTGCTCCGAAGGCCGTGGCCAGCACCCCGCCCTTCGGACCAAAGGGGGGGACTGTTGGGCCTCGTGCCCTCATGCACATGTCTCAAACAAAGAAATCAAGAGAGGCCTGTAGTTGAAGCCAGAAGCCTAACTACTAGGGCCTCACACAAGGGACTATCAAACAAAGAACAGGGAGAAATGCCGACCAGGTGTGAAAAACGTGACCAGATTGACCTGCCCCCAAGACATCAGGTGGTCCCTATTGGCTGTGAGCCCGGAAGCTCCGCCAGTATCACAATGACGTCACTCCCACGTTAAAAGGTCACGCACCCCTCCTGCTCTTTGTACTCAGGTAGCGTTCGTTGTGAAGAGACTTCGGTTTCACGCAACTGCTGCCATAAGGGTACAACTCCGAGAAACGTTTTTCATCTTCACCCTCTTTTGAGCTAAGGTCAGTTCCCTCCTCGCTGGACGAGACAGAGACTGTTTTTGTTTCACTTTCATTTTTGTTCGGACGTTCGTCATAATTGTTTTGGATCCCGAGAGAAGCGCTGTACACCCCAGCTGTTTTCTCACTACCTGCAGAAGGAAGAGAAGAATCTTCAGAAGGAACGAAACCGTCCCTTCCATCAAGTCGACGTATCGCTGTAGACAGCCTGCCATCAGTTGTTAGGACGCTAAAGCTGATTCCGCGCCCGCGCTCCAGAACGAGTTGGAGCTTCGGGTCAGACGGACCCCACGCTACCGCAACAAGCGGCATCTAAAGTAAGAGGCTTTTGTTTGGGCAGAAACAGATAGTATATAGCGTGTTTTTCTTTGTTGTGCTTTTTATTGTGAAAGGACCGCCGAGTCCGATTTATGGTTTACTGTGTGTTAACTGTGTGTGCTACGCTCACTAGGAGCTCATACAGGCTAATCCAGCTTGTACTGTCTTGCCGCCGTGTGTGACCACAATCCGTCGTATTCCGGCTCGATCAGCGGACGCCAAACGAACCTCGATTCGCTTGCCGACCACTGTTCGAGGGAGAGACGACCACTGTGCATCACATGGCCATTGTGTTGTTTCTTCGTCGCCTGCTAAGCCCCGCTTAGCTCTTTCCCTCTTTTACTAACAAACACACACGCACACACACACACACACACACACACCGAGACACACGTACTTTGGTTAGGTCGGTCTTTTGTAAACTTATAGTTAACAACGCTGCTATAACATAAGACGTGTGTCCGGCATATCCTCTCTATTGACTGTAAAGACGGACTTCCCCGGTAGTATGACTACCTTTCTAGGACAGTGGCCATCATCCCCGTAAAATTCACCCTTGTGTGATCAAACCGCACACGAGATCGAAGACGGCGTAACCTCTGCCTTTGTTCAAACTCCGCGCGCACGTGTAGTGATCACCTTTGGTCGATACAATCAGAGCCGCCATTTTTGAATTCCAGGTGTATGAATCAGTGAAACTGAATTCATCATCTCGGAATCCGCGCTCTCGCGTGACCCTAAGTCACGTCCGGTGTTGCCCTGTAGTCTCTCCGACGAGACTTCCCAAGTCACACCCACCAAATTGTGGTCCAGCGAACGTGATTTTCCAAGCCACGTTCGGCCATCTTTGTAGTCTTTATTGGGGACTCCCTGCCCACGCACACACACACACACACACGTAC
>NC_044193.1:31050408-31092908 GCF_900880675.1 Sparus aurata | reverse complement strand
CAGATACCCCAAACTGATTCGAAAAGATGTCATTTGCACCTTTTCATTAAAGCCGATAACTTTATTGTAGCTGTTAAGCTAAAAGCATTTGTACACCTAGTCTGAAGTGGGTGCACAAGCTCAACTGCATGCCAAGGGTTTTGATTACATATTTTTAAAAACATGGTTAGGAATAACATTTGATTAGAAAGTAATCAATCTTTGCTAATACTCTACATAACAGTTTTTATAAAGTTGTGCTTCTATATCTTTGTTCAGGTATTGAAATGAGAAAGATCACAGACTCCCACACACCATCGAGCCAGACGGTGAACACCACCCTCTACTACATCCTGTCCTCCTCCACAGCTCCCCTGTTGGATCGAAGGGTGAGCGGCGAGGAGCGCGCTCACCTCGAGTCCAGCCTCAATTACGCCGACCACTGCTTCAGCGGCCATGCCACCATGCACGCAGAGAACCTGTGGCCTGAGCGAGTGAGCAGCACTGCTCAGATCCTGCAGCTGTTCACGCTGTGGACTCTGACTCTACAAAAGAGAGGCTGCAAAGTGTTGGTGGCAGCTGGAGCCCATGGAGCCATGCAGGGGATGGTGCTCAGCTTTGGAGGCCTCCAGTTCACAGAGAACCACCTACAGTTCCAGGCTGATCCAGACGTTCTGCACAATAGTTATGCTCTGAGAGGGATCCACTACAACCAGGACCTCATAAATCTAGCAGTGCTGCTGGATGTGGAGGGGAAGCCTTTTCTCCACGTGTCAGTGAAGCAGCAGGAGAAGCCAGTGAAGCTGTATGCCTGCGAGGCCGGCTGCCTTAACGAGCCAGTGGAGCTGACTTCAGAAGTCAAAGGTCACACCTTCCCCGTGATGGTGACGCAGCCCATCACACCACTACTGTACATCTCCACAGACCTGCGCCACCTGCAGGACCTGCGCCACACCCTGCACCTGAAGGCCATCCTTGCTCACGAGGAGCACATGGCCAACCGCTACCCAGGCCTGCCTTTCCTGTTCTGGTTCAGCGTGGCCTCACTCATCACACTCTTCCACCTTTTCCTCTTCAAGCTAATATACAACGAGTACTGTGGCCCGGGTGCTAAACCCCTCTTCAGGAGCAAGGTATAAAACACAGCTGGAGGCAAAAAAACTACAAACTGATCTGCTCTGTTTTGTTTTTTGTTTTTTTTACTTGTATGTGTGGTGGCAAGGATTTCCTCTCTATTAATGCTCTCTCTGTGGGTTGGTTTCTCAATTTTGACTTTCACTTTCTCTGAGTCAACTTCATGCCGTGCACTTTCGGAGTAGGTTGGCTTAATAGCACAGCTCCCCTTTCCTCTCACAAAAGTCGAATTCTCCAGTGACAGTCAACAATGGTTTCACTGCAGCTGTTCCTGAGTAATGAAAGTCTGATCTCAGTTAAAGCAACGTTACAGTAGTAGCTTTGGGGTCACAATTAACCATTTTGTCTATGGCATCTTTTGTGGAATGAAGAGAATTTGTTGATCACATTGGAAGAAAAACAAGCACAAGAGTTATTCCTTTTTCTGAAACTTAAAGGTTATTGTTTTATTGTATTTATAAGGGGTTTCATGATTCTAAAATGAAAATCAGTTTGAAATTAGCTTTCAGTTTCAATCATTGAATTTAAAGATAATGGGGTTTACTCAGCACAGATTTGAGAAATGGAACTATGTAACAAACTGAAAAAGCCACCAGAAGTCAAGCTGTCAAAAAATTACATTGAATCAAACTGTGACCTTCTAAAAATAAATCTAAATCTAATGCATCGTGACATCCCTAGTATATATACACCACTTGCATTGTTCTGACTTGCGGCCGAAATACGTTGGGCACGGAGGCAGCGCAACATTTGTGCCGCAGCATGCCCCAAAAGAATGTGTCACCAGCCATGAAAGCTGTGCACACCCACACAGGCATTGTGTTATTCATCTCTATTTTTACACAGAAACACTCTATTTTTTTTGTTTTTAAAAACCAAGTACAATCTGTTTAAAAAAGATTTAAATAAATCCGCACCAGGGGTGATGTGACACAGCAGAGCGACTTTTTGGACAGTGGCACAAAACATTTCTGGAACTTCACAGCAGAACAGCAGTGCAGCATTCTCCTAAACAACTCAAGTGGATGGCTGCATGTAAAAAAACAACAAAAATGAACATGAAACTTCGCCCGACTTTACATAAGCATTGGGGCGAGTGAATTATCATTTTCGACTGAACTTTTCCTTTAGGGGACTGCACCAGTGTTTTTCATTTATAATAAATCACAAATCTTTTTTTTTAGGGGGGGGATAAGGAATATTTTCCAGCATAATAGGCTTTTGGTTTTCTTTTCTTTTTGTGTGCATTTTATCAAAGAATCCAATAGTTTTCATTCATTTCATGGTATTGTAATTGAGTTGGGTTAGTCAGTTACAATGGACATCATGTCTGCTTTTACTTTTGTAAAGCTTACATTATTGTTCTTTAGTAAACTGTCAGACTGTTTACACACCGCTCTCACAACATTTAAAGATACCTTGTGGAGTTTTTGACCACTAGTAGCGCTATGGAGCAGTGTTTCTAGAGTGGCGCTCTGATGTGTTTGAATCTGGTGCTTACACATTAAGAGGTGGGTGTTCCAACACATCCCTGCTGCTTGTAGTTTCTCACTGCTCCACTGATTGAAAGTAGTTGGTGATGATGCACCAGAAAACACAGCAATATTGTCAACAAAGGCAAGTAGAAAGGAGAATGTTGGTCAATGTACATACACTTTATTACAGCTTGAATTTAATTGTCATTGCTCTGGTCATCATGGCCATCTGTAATATCAGTTATAATAACATTGTGCTCATCAAGTTAATTGCTGAAACCTGGAGGAAAAACAAAGGCACACAGTAAGCAGTAGCTCAGCTGTCTGCTCATGTTTTTTGTTGTGTCTAGAGCTACAAAAGATAAAACCCAAGTTGGAATAATTCATACATTTCTTTTAAGTAAAATGATTGTCAGGGATTAACCTAAAGCTAAATACTCCTGCAAATGACAGAAGCCTAAATTGGAACGGTGGAAGGTGGTGCTATAAATCATATTGTCAATCATATTGTCATTTAAACGGCTACAAAAAGAGGTGTGGACCTCTAGACACTTGGAGATTGATTGGGCTGCAGGTTACGTGTTTCGTCTCTGCTCAGCATGGACGCTGTGTTCACATTGCCAGAAGTATTTTCTGCCTTTCCTTTTTTTCCCCTGCGTTTTGATGATGTTTTATATTGAATTACTCAATTAAATTAACAAGAAATCTATGGGTTGGCTTTGGCTGTTTACTACTGACCTATCAAACTTTTCTGGGCCTCAATCACAAATCTCCCATCCTCCTCAGAGAACTGCTAACTTGTCTCTATCTTTCCATTTCTCCCTGGAGTCTGTGTGGATGGGTGGGTGGTGGCAGACAGTTTCCCAGTCGTTCTAATCCTCCCCTCTGACTTCACTAGGTTGCCGTGAAAGGTGAGGAGCGCTGCTGTGACACTGGGAATGCCATTTGAACACTACAGTGCTATGTGCACATTCAACACGTAGTGGTTCTGCTTGAGCTTTGGCAGCATGAGAGATATTAATATGGGTGTGTTGGTGCTGAATGACATCACCCAAGGATCTGCTGTGAGAAGATGTAAGGGCATGTAGGTAAAAACTTGACATCTATGTCGCTTTAAAACCAAAGAGATCTGGAACTAATGATTGTTGTCATCCTTGACTAATTCAAATGTCAGAATGGCCATGACAATTTCCAAAGTGTACATGTTTATATGTCTTTCGTTTTGTCTGAACAGTCCAAAAGTACCAGGGTGAATGCACTAGTTGCAATTTTGAAAAAGAATGTACATAAAAAATTAAGACTAAAAGATATTTGTACAACATTTTAAAGGAACAGTTCACCCAGAAATGAACATTCAGTCATTTTATACTTACCCGCATGCTGATGACAGGTTCTGTAGTCCTTGAAACGTTTCTGGAGCATCACAGCATTCCTCTACATAACTAAGGTAAATGGAGACTTGATTCTAAAATGTAAAAAACAACCAAGGAAAAACATGAAATGGCTCCATACAGCTCAGAGATCCCCAATTGATCCGAAAAGACATTATCACACTTTTTTTTAAGCCAAAATCATACCTGCAAAAGCTTAAAGCATATTTCTGCGTTTTAACTGTAAAACTAAATTATGCCAGATGAGCTGTACAACCTTGCCCAAGATGATGTTACAGACACTGCCTGATCGCATTGCATCCCCAAACAAAACACTTAAATCTAACCCCAACTTCCAAAAACTGAGTGAAAACCTAAAACTAAATGGGCGTGACAGCAACTGTTAACTGTGAGGAGTAGAAATTGTAGGATTTAAATAAAGTTGGCGTGACTTGTTGCACCCAACACAACAGTCTACGGCCATGGTAGAAACTCTCTGTCAGCCTGCATACAGTGACGGCATTAACATGATGATATTTAGCAGGTATTGTTTACTGTGCTGACAATTTGGTGCCGCATGCTGGTATGATCACAATTGCTCATTTAGTGCAGTGAATATCTGTTCAATATTTCATGGTTTTATTGAAGAGATATTTAAGTCTGGACCAGTGTTGGACTGACCTGTGACAGTGTGTTGAGACAACAATTACAACATGACAATGCTCCCTGACATGACACAAAAAAATGCTCAGGACTGCCCTGAGGAACCTGACAAGACCTCAAGGCATTGACCTGGTCTCCACCTGTGGGATGTAACAGAACTTTTCAGATCTATGTCCGCCCCATTTGGCAACCCACAGGACATAGATGATCCACTGCTAACACCTTGCTGCCGGAAACCACAGGACATCCCCAGATGTGTCCATGCCTCCATGGTAAGGGCAAAGCCCAATCCATGGTGGGGCAGCGATGGATTGGACTTGTTCTAGCTTCTCAAGGTATCCTTGCAACTTGAGCTCTTTGTCATGTTCCACTGTGGAGTGCATTTACCAAGTAAACTTGGTCTGCATTGGTATTTGTGTGGGTGATCCACATGATCTGCATGCACATGAATGCCAGGGCCCAAGGCTGCCTGGAAATGGTGACTTCCATGGCTATGGGGCCGTTGGTTTGTACCGAGACAGCAGTCACACAAGGGCAGTCAGATAATCAAGATACAAACCAAAACTTAGTTCAGAGAGAAAACAAAGACAAACAATACATTTATAACCAAACCCTATGTTTTAAACATCCATCAGTTCAGTTTACTTCCTGCTTCTACTTTGACCATATAAGTAGTTGTGATGTGCAATGAGTTTAATTTCATGTGTTCACTTTTTCTTTTTGTTCACCTCCTAACGAAAGTGTTCTAATCTGTTGGTTTATTTTACAGGTGAGATCTTCCTTGGCAGATTTTTTTCTGCCTAAACAATCTAAATAATCAAACTCTCTTTGTTTTCATGACTGAATAAACTGAATAAACAAATTGATCTTAATGGACAAAACAATTTATAGTGTTTTACTCTGAATCTGTAAAGGTGGTAGGGTCTGCCACATATGAACAGTGTTTTGAGGACCTGTTTTTCCTCTGAGAACAGCTTGTTTATTCAGCTATTAAAAAAATAAATATACCTGAGCTTGTGTTATTACCTCATCAATATTGTTAATATTAAAATTCTGAGTTTGAAATTCTTCTCAAAATCTACACAGTGCCCCTTTAAACCATCTGACAGCTTGTGTTTCTTTCACCATTGGAACCATTTTTTTGAGAACTATGAGATTGTTATCATAACAGATGGTGCTGATGGCCTGAGCTCCCAATATTAGATTAAAGATTAATTTGTCATGATACAAGACAAGATATACAATGATTCTAATGAATCATCATGTGTAAGGTAAATTCATATAATACAGCGTATATGATTAACATGTTATTTCTGATTCAGCATATTTGAGGATAGCTCATCTTTTTCATTTTCTGTTTGTGGGATTTATTAGAATCTTTTTAGTTCATGTAAACTACTGTGTGCCTTAATGAAGAAAAAGTTAATTTACTGATCTTATGGCTATAACCATTATCGGCTTGGATTGTACTTGAATAGTTTAAAATCATAAACAGTTGTAGTAAAAAAAATTTTTTTCGATGGGTAATAAATTGCGGATTTATTGTGGAGAAAAAAAATGGTCTGATAATTTGTTCCATATATTTTATTTATATTTTTAGAACGCTAATATGTTTTGAGCCACGGTAATGTTTTTAACATTTTCAAGGTTGTTTTCATGACTGAATAAACAAACCAACCCTAAAGTACAACACAACACAAACACAACGTATACTGTTTTACTTTGTTTTTGCAGACCCTACCACCTTTCTAGTTTCAAACAGTGATCTGGGGATGTCCCCTAAAGACAGCTTGTTAACTCAGTTTTGGATACAATTAATATTTCTGAGTTTGAATTATTACCTCATTAACATTGTAAATATTAAAATTCTAAAGTTGAATTTCTTCTTCAACAAATGTCTAGAGTCTAGTCGAGTGTACCACTGTGTATTTATTATTTATATATTTGTATTATTTACCACAGTGTATTTATAGCCTTTCAATATATTTAAAAACGTTATCATTTTTAAGATGCAGTCCTTTTATATTGACATGTCTAATGTCACAACAGTCACTTATAATGCCAAACACATAGAGACTCTTCAATTCCCCTAAGCATGGAGAGTTGAAAGTTTCACAGCACTGTGCTGGGTCCACAAAGTGAAGACACAATCCCCAAAAAACTAAAGCTCACCCTCCTGTTTTGTCTGTCACTCACAACTTCACTGTACGTGCACTGCAGGTGATGGCAGTGAAAATATATATCGGACTGTACATCATCTCCAGGAACTGTCCACATTCTTGTACAATGTAGCCTGGACATGAGTCATAATATCCACACTGATTATAATCATAAATCTCAGTGTCTCAATATTTTGTTAAAGTACCAATAGTCATCCCATTTTGTATAATGAGGTAACTTAACTTACAGATCAGATCCTTTCATCTTAAGTCATACTTAAGCATAAGATTAAAACGCATCCTAACGAATCCATTGAATTAATGAGGCCCCTGAATTATAACAAATGCAGTACAGCTATGAGAAAATGATCATCTGCAATCAATATAATTTCTTTTATGATTTTATTTTGCTCTGGCTTCTAAATATTTTGTTGCTATAATTATCGTTAACATAGTGACACTTGCAGTCATTTCTATAACAGTTTCTTTTCAGGATGTTTTTGGTCCTTTGTAAATGTTTGTGATGTCACAGCCATGACACAGTCATCATCAAATTTCAACCGCAACAGAACACACTGTAAACAAATGACACTCTTGATCATAAAAGGATTATAAAATGTGTTAGAATGCTGACTCGTAAATTACAGTGAGCTTTACCTTTTAACAAACAGGTCCCAGCATTTTTTTAAAATAAAACTACTCAAAAATACGAATGGGTGTCATGAAATGGGCACTTCAGTTTTCATGATGTTAATCACTTGTACATGTAGCCTTTAAGACAATAAAATAATATACTTTGGAATACAACCTTTCAAACATTTTTATGGCATCTGTAGTAAAAAACAAAACAAAATAGAACATCATTACTGTTTCCCATGACAGCAGAGACACTCACTTTACTTTGGTAGAGGGAGAATTAAATGACAAACTATCCACAGCTTTCACACTTTTTGATTTGTCAAGCCTGATTTATACTTCTGTGTCAAAATGTCACAATAGGTACTTAGGTCAGCCATCCTTATGTACATAGAATCCACTGCTCCAATGAGAGTACAGTCATTGTATTGTGGAACATTCATACTCATTCACTGTTAACAAACACCAGACACATTAAGGAGTGAATAGCAGTAGCCTGAGCCAACTGACATGAATCAATCCGACCTGAATAACCTAATAAACAACATCCCCCCCAGCCTCTACAGAAATGGCCTTTTGAGGGAGTTATTCACTAAACAAATAGGGGACAGCATATCACCAGAGTCACCGCCAACTGTTGCCCAACTGTAGCTGCCATGAGCTGGCTAGCCCAAGTTAGCTGTGGAGCTAGCAGTCCAGACTGGTAGCTTTGAACATAGGTGGAGTGTTGGTGTTTTCAGGCCTGGGACAGGGGGGGCCCGGCAAGAATTCTGTTGGAGAGTGGTGCAGGCACAGGCAATAGAAGCGAGTGAGCGGGCAATAGAACGGAACACAATTCCACTGGGCCACATTACATTTTAGGTGTGTTCATATGGCCATGTCCAGCCCCTGTGCAGACCCACTGACACAGAAGTAAAAATCAGCCTTGACATGGAAACAACAGTTTTTTCTGCTTTGGGAAGGTGTGTTGGTACTGATTGCCATTGCACCCAAAATCTTGTAAAAATTGTCTGGGTTTTTTTAAAATTATAACAATTTAGCAATTGACCATTCAATCAAGGTGTTTTCTAAAGTCGGACATTTAGGGAGATAAGCTTTGGTGCTGTGCCCAAATCACGAGTTCAGCAATGTCATGCCTTGCAGAGACTGGCTCAGGACATCTTTATCACAGCACAAAGACTGGAAGTAGAGCTAAATGAAGCCTGGTCTGTATCAGGTCAAAAAGTATTTGTGAGTTGTTGGATGGCTCCACACAGTTGATGGAGTCCTCCAGTCCCATTCTGACACTGATTGCTGTATTTTACCCCTGATACAGGACTAGTATACTGCGCATCATGGTCCTTTGTCGCCATCTCCTGGTCGAACATTTCAGTCACTGAACGCCTCATAAAATGCACACACACACATGCATGGAAACTTACTTTGGTCACTTTTGGGAAACATAGACTGGTTTCTACCCCAACTATATCCATAAGCGATAAAAAGTCCTGGATTAAGACTAACTGTCGCTCTGCACAGAGATGACACACTGATCTCCTAATCAGACAGGGTTGTTTTCCAAAATGTTGGGCTAAACTGGCAAATGCACAACTGAAATCTTGACAGGCATTTCCTGTGTGAAGCGCTAAAACAAATCAAAAACCTTAAATATCTCCTGCAGGAACCTAAGGAAGTTCCAGAACTACATTATGAAAACGATACGCTCTCATTGAAACACTTCACAGCATAGCCTACAGAACACAACATTCTTATCAAATTAAGGGGTGAAGTTTTCCTGAAGTAGTGTCACAGTGAAGTTATCAGTGTAAAGGTGAGTCTAACAGTCCCAGCTGATGTCCTCGTGTTCAGCAGGCCACGACAAAACATCCATCAAACAATTTTAGCCTGGTACCTAAACTCTATTTACAGTCAGTTAACTCCTGAGCACATTGTGTTTGTCCAGTCACAGCAGTGTGTGTGTGTGTGTGTGTGTGTGTGTGTGTGTGTGTGTAAGGGGTGAGGTGAGGTGGGCTACGAGTCTTTGAGCATGCTAATCTGGGCAAAGATCTTGAGCGCAGGGCCCAGTTTGATGTTCATGGCTCCCATGAGATGGTCCTCTTTTAGCAGCAGCAGGGCCTGTCCGTCAATCTCCTGAGAGCGGAACTCCTCGGCAATCTCCAGACAACCTGTAGCCACACACACATCTACAACAGTCAGCTGATGCTACAGCACTGCACAGAGCACTGGCTCCCCATGATCATAATGGCTAATGGTGCGTTCCATTGCACTCAGAACCAGGAAAAAACAACAACATCTAACACAGAAAGGTGCAATAGAACAGTCAGCCAACTCAGACAACATTCACATAGCCCGACATAAACACACATGACATCACAACAGTATGGTGGCACACATAGTGAACAATTACCTTGACCTTTTCATCACTTTTACTTTATACTTTGTTTAATAAAACAGCTTTGCAGTTGTCATTTTCACTTTCATTTAGTTAATCTGTGCTAAACATAAGTCTCTGTAATATGCTTATTAAAAGCTATATTTTTTCAAAAATAATGCATCCACTGGGCGTTTAGAGGGGCGCAGATTAAAAGTAATGCGTTTCCTTGAAAAATTATATTTAGTCTGAAATAAATAATTTAAGAAATTTTGACGGGTTTGACAATGACTTCCTGTTTACATCGTACCAGCCAAATAGCGGCTGGCATTGCAGGTTGCCAATTTCACAACCTGCTCCCCGGAGAGCCTGCCCCCACTGCTGAAAAAAATCCTAGAGGAAACACTGTAGATACAATCTGAATGTGCCACAAGACAGATTTAGGCTAGTAGTATGCGGAGTCCTGCACGGGTTCGGGTACCCGACGGTCGACCCGCACAATTTGGATGAAACGGGTGAAAAATAATGTCCTATGTCGGACACGGGTGCGGATCGGGTCGGACGCCTAGAGAGCGCAGGTCGGGTTTTGCGATTGTCATTTTCATGGCGTCACGTGCAAAAAAACAAAAACAAAAAAATCATTAGCGACACATCTACAAAAATATGCCTGCATTTCAAAATGATAAGCATGTATATTTCATATGAGCTCATTCATGCGTGCTTGCGCCCTCCCAGAACTCCCATTCCCCACGCTGGCTTACTTTCATTTTTAAAGATTGCGTCAGTCTAATTTTGCTTCGGGTGCGGGTTGGGCACGGGTGCGGGTATCAATTTATAGCGGGTCGGCTCGGGTGCGGAATGTAATTTGTGCTACTGTCGGGAAACGGGTCAGATGCGGTTTTAAGTACGACAGGTATGGGCAGGTGCAGGTTTACAAAATAAGACCCATGCAGGACTCTGGTAGCATGAACATGCTCCTAGCGCTTACATTACATCCCGTAATGCTGGTATTGACTTCTGCAGTCAAGAAAACCACTGTCCCCATTAGTCGTGTCAGAGGAATTGAAGGTGTATGTAGCATGATGATAATCAGGAACGGAATCCTGTAATATGGGATGCAGCCACATTTGTCATTTAAAACAAATGAAAATAAAAGTTAAAAGTTAAAAGTAAATTGATCAGATTCATTAGTGAGCCTTTTACAAACACAAAAAACAAGCCCACTGGAAGGTATCGATAAGTCATTTTAGACATAATATCATTATATAAAAACTCACAATATCTCAGGCTAAGCTAGTGAACAAACAATGGAACAGTTCAGGTGGTGGTAGCAAGACTCAGCTCGACATTTGAAAGTGAATAGAAGTGACACTAACCGTTGAGGCAGCACCAACCTGGTAGAGAGGAGATGAACTTGTAGACGTCTGCAATGTTCCACTGGCTGGGGTCACTGGGCAGGAAGCTGTATGGTAACAAGGGCAGCTCAGAGCCTTGCACCATGGGCACCCGCTGGGTAGCTAACAGGGGGGGCAGGGTTCTTTTGTAGCCAGACAAGTCTGAACATTGGCTGGACTCTCCCTGCGCAGGGTGGACTGAGTGACTGGGGGACAGAGCAGTAGCAGCAGGCTTCTGCACAGAGGGAGCAGTCTGTCAAAGAGATAAACAAAACCCTGAGCTAAGAGGAGAAAATATGATGATACATGCCTCTCACATGATGATTGGATTAAATGTAGAATGCTATAAGACAGATCAGGATGCACTCGATCGATTTCAAAGACTGCAGTGTGTGTGTGTTCTATCACACACAGGTGGCAGTCCTACTTCAAGTTCACCAAGGTCAGGAATCCTTTCATAAAATAATCACATTAAAAGTGGAAAGCCAGCTGCAGTCTCACCTTCTTTTTAGAGTCTAAACTGTAGTTTTTGTGGTTTCCATTCAATGCTCTTTGTTTCTTCACATTCTCCAGGCTGGTTTTGCGGTTTGGGAAGAGACCCATCCTCTTTGTGCATCCCACATTGTAGCTACAAAAAAGTTAACATGGTCAGCTGAGACAAAGCCTGATAATGAATCTGAGCTGGGTCATTTTAATTAAGTTTTATTTTTACTGTTTGTGTTGAGACTTTTTTGACCTGCCCAATTATGTACTCCATAACTCTCAATGTTAGAATTAGAAATAGGGGAGTCACAATTCAGATTCTAAATTGACAAGCATTTCTTTTTTCCCCACCCCCACCTTCTGGTGTCCCTCCAAAGAAAAAAAAAAACAACACTTAAAGGACGACACAGCTAGCTTACCTAGATTGGACTGATACCAGAGCAAATTCTCTCTTTTTTAGAAATCCTTTATTGATTAGTTGTGGGACTTGTCTTACCCTTACCTGAAAAAAGTCTTAAGCATAGTCAATAGTCATACAAGTCAAGCTGTTGTTCTGAATTCTTTTTAAAGAGGACTTTGAAAACATAAATGACAGTTGTCAGGGCATTAAACCAATCATTTGTTGATCTTTACAAATTTAAATGTGACAGTCTACCAATGGCATAGCCAGCAGTGCTAGAAAAACAAGGTAGGTGATCAAGAGGATAAAGATTTGGATTTGGACCAAAAACTTGCTCAAGATCTTCCTGTTTTCCACCCCAGGGTAAATTACTGCAATCAAGAAAATACAGAGACAGCAATGTGTTCCCTGCCTGGTCTTACCGTTTGGCACACACTGTAGAACAGAACCTCTTGGACCTCTTGAAGATATAGGCAAAGTCAACTCTGCCACACAGCTCACAGGTCAGCATGGGCTCCCGCTGGGCCTTTAACTCTGAGAGAACACACAGTCAACACACAGTCCCCTGGATGAAGGCAACCAGCAACACACAGGAGATCCACAAACAACCTGTGATGCTGATGGTGGGTGTCCATGTAATGAGTCCCAGGGAACCAGAGTGGCTCATTTCAGGGGTTGTTCAGCTCTTTTTGTTAGCTGTGTCTCTGTACAAAGAGCAACGCCGGAGCTTCATAACTTTAAAAGTTAAAGCTGCAATCTGGAGTTTGAAAAAAGAAAAAAGTGGACTTAGCCAGAAAATTTGAATGAGGACAGCTTCCAGGTCCCTCCGTCCCCCGTCTCTGCTGCGCTGCAGCCCTGCCTTCAAAGCCCCTCCCACAGAGGAGCCTGCCGTGCATGAGCAGGCTTGTAACCATGGTAACAGTGGAAGCCAGATAACCATGACGGTGCATTAAAAATAACAACAACAACATAAGCCCTGATTGTTCTCTTTTTGACCAATACAACTTAATTACAATGACGAGTGCCTCATGCAGACAAAGTTACCAGGGAATCATGTTCACAATGTTACCTTTCTGAAGCATGAGTAACTTCAGAGTGTACAGGACCCAAACTAACGTTTTAACTGCTCGGTCACCTGATAGACACTTTGCTAACCAGTAGCCATAATGACAAAGCTAAACACCAGAGATGGCATACAAGCTAACAAGCTAGACTTAGCAGCAAGCTACGTAGCTCGACTGCAACATTGTATGGCGATATGTACTATTACCAGAGACGTTCTACTATTGTAGAGACTGATCACTCTGATCATTTTGAATGGGGAAATCTGCGACGCCAAAGATGGCGCATATCCCGCCCCTTTCACCAACAGCCAATCACCTGCGTTGTCACAGCCGAACCGGGAAAATTATAGCCCAATCATGTTGTTTCACCAGCGCATGCGCACAAGTAGTTTTTACGACAGCGAGAACGTCTCTGGTAGAGTCATTAACGGCACCGGAGTAGTGTCCGAAAGTCCGTTTTTCTTTCTGCCGTTGAGCTCACTATATAGTGCACTATGTTGGACTCACTATGTAGTGACTAGGGAGTAGGGAATGAGTGGGTGATTTCGGACGCAGCCCCAGAGCACAGCAGCCGGCACAGATTCAGCCGTACGATTGACGTCGGTGTCGTAAATCCGCGCGCATGCGCAGTGGAGTTCTCCCTGTAGGAAAAGAGCGTTTTAAACATAATTTCTACGGTAAAGTTGATGTTTTTTGGTTTTTATGTGTATCTTATTTCACTGGCGAGCATGTCTGTATGTTTTTTCCGTCCTGCTATCACGTTAAAGGGTGGATTTGACCATGCCTCCATTCA
Source organism: Sparus aurata (assembly GCF_900880675.1). Lineage (NCBI taxonomy): Eukaryota > Metazoa > Chordata > Actinopteri > Spariformes > Sparidae > Sparus > Sparus aurata. Next base: position 31,078,987 of record NC_044193.1, on the reverse strand, counting down.
TTTAGATAGGGGTCTGGTCTCTTTGGGCTTTTCGAGGCGTCGCCAAGATGGCCGCCGAGTGGCATGACTTGCCTAGAAGGACTTTGCTATTACTAGTATTACTGTAACCATTGCCACCAGAGCCTTGCGGTTAAAACACAGAGTGAAACATATACCAAGCAGCGGTCCTTACTTGTCCAGTAGAAAAGCAGCTAACTCTGCGTCGCTCTTGAGTCCTAACAAATCTCACAGCTCCCTCCACCTCTGAAATGATGCTCCAATATTAATCTTTGTTTTCTCTCTGGCTTGGTCCAATTCATTCTTTTTACACTGCTTTTCTTTGTCAGTCTTCTTATTTCTTCTCTTTGACTCTGGCTCCATGTTGTTTGTCTGTTCTTTAGACTTTTATTCATCCCACATTGGGAAAATTCACTTGTGACAGTAGCATTTAGACTTAAAACAGACTTAAAAATACAAAAAATACTAAAAAAGATTTAGATAAGAGAGAAAAGATAAAATATAGAAAGAACTACTGTATTGACCCGAATATAGGACGAGGTGTTTTTCGTTGAAAATTATGTGAAAAAGTGGGGTCGTCTTATAATTGGGGTCTAACCGTTGACACATGCTGATAGTTGTCTGGGTCGCTACACGACCACAACGGCAGACGGCACCAGCTTATTGTAGAGACATGGCTGGGGTTATCTGTCAATCACAGCGGAGAAGAAGTGACAGGAGATGAAAAATGGAGAGACCTGGTGATTTTACGGAGCGAAGTGGATCAAAAGTGGGGCAAGTTAACAGACATCTGAGGCAGAGCTATGATGCTGATTTTAAGATAATGGTGATCAATGCAGCGGAGGTGCCAAACAACTGTCAGCCAGCCAAGAAATATGTAGCTACGGAGTGTAACATCCGAAGGGGTCCAAAAAGACCGTCTGAAAACGCTAACAGTAAGAGAAAAGCTTATTGTGGTCCTCTAAGCGGCCGATTCCAAGAGATTGACAGGAGGGTATGTGAGTTTGTCACTGAGAAACACATTTTGGTTATCAGAGTCTTTTTTTGAAGATTAGTCTTGAAAAGAGGGGTCGTCTTATAATCAGGGTTGTCCTATATTCGGGTCAATACGGTATATGCTATGTGCATTATATACAGGAGGCAAAAATGTGCATTATATACATTTAAATAAAGTGTCAGAGAATTGCCTTGTTGAAAGTTGGATGCATAAATAAATACAGGGTTTAAATACAGTGTTGAAAATAAACAGACTCAGTGTACAATATGATTCTGTGAAAAAATAAAATAGTATTATTGCACAGGATAATTGCACAAGATGGTGGAGGTAGAAGTGGTAAGTAGTGCAGGACAAGTAGGTGCTTATGGTGCTACATTAAGGGTTATTTGTGTTGAACAGTCTGACAGCAGTTGGAATGAATGACCTGCGGTAGCGTTCCTTTTTACACCGTGGTTGATGCAATCTGTTGCTCAAGGAGCTGCTTAAAGGCACCCACACACCGCCCAGACTTAAACCAACAGCCAACGTCCTTTATCCTCTCTTCTGACCCGGCAGAAAAGTTGCATTGAACACACAACTTCGACGTGCTGCCAGCTCCACAGTAGCGTGTACGTTCTGCACTTGCGCGAGATGCAATAAGCAGGTGGCTCTAGTGTTAAAGGGATAGTTTGTGTTTTTTGAAGTGGGGTCATATAAAGCAGGGGTTCTTAACCTTTTCGACCTTGAGGCCCAATTTTTTCAGTGCAGAGTGGCCCAGGGTCCATTAAATATTAACACTGTATATGCAGTGGGGAAGCTACTTACAATAATAAGCCAAATCCACTTACAGTTTAACATGGTAATACGTTAATAAAGTTTAATAAATAATACAATTACATGATTAAACGTGATAACCACAAAGATTTTTACTGAACTTATAACATATTGTGGCGGGCATGAGCAGAAGCAAGTCTCACCGGGCAGTTCTTTAATTACGACACGGGTCCCGAACTGCCAACGCGGTAATGTACAGTGACTGCAGCTTTGCTTCTCCATTCAAATAGAACTGTTTCATGAATATGACCACCTGCCCTATCATACTTGGCCATGGTGGCACACTGCAAAATCAATGTCTATGCCAATTCAACATCAAACATCCTCAGAACCCAACAGGACACAACAACAGTCAGAACATGAACATGAAGCATCAAACCGTCTCATCAACAATTAAGAATTCGCTCCCATGAGTCTTTGCGCCATCAGCGCTCACCGTCCGCAAACGGCACTCCTCCGGTCTGAGGGCTTCAGTGCCTTGTTAGATAGCGTCAGACCACACTCCACACACTGGGCTCTCGGTTCTGCCTTGCTACCTCCGTTTACAAAGCCGTACTTGATGAAGTCTGGATTATACTTGCGCAAAATGTTAGTCTTTTAGGGGGGATAGACACCACTTTTGTCTTAATGTTTTCATTTTAAAAACTTCTCCATCCTTTTGCTACAGGTGAGCGGCAAGCTGAATGTCTTCTTCTGTTCTTCTGTGAGCTTCTTAAACAACTTACTGACGCATTACTGCCACTGTGTGGTCGGAAGCTGCATTGTAACTGAGCGTCTCATGGATAACAGCTTTTCTCTGGTGTCTTCAGTTGATAACCTATGCAGTCCTGCGGCCCTCGCGGCCCACAGGTGCAAAACTGAAAGTTTTTTGCGGCCCTCTAGGTGGCGCTTGCGGCTCAAGCTTGGGCCGCAGCCCTATGGTTAAGAATCACTGATATAAAGTACATATCTACAGTCGATCTGTTCCCTACCGTAATCACCAATCAGCGCAGCCTCAGTTTGGAGAAGTAGAGAACTGCTCCAGCCCAGACACCCAGCTTTGTACTGCAGTGAACGGGGTCCAAAAGCGAAATTTAACCACCTAAAACAAGGCTCACCTAAAGAAATCTATAATAGTTCAAGTGTACATTGTATAGAGAAAATTCACACCGCTTTACATCACCGTCAGACCGCCCTTTCTTTTGCATTGCGCTAATGCGTAGGGATACGGAGGTTCTATGGTCTGTTAAGTTTCATTTTTATCGAAAGTAAACCTCTCGTCCAGCAACTGGGCCTTGCACTGTATTTCGCTGCTCGCAGATCATCTGTTGCCCAGTTGAGCTAATGCATAGGGATACAGAGGTTCTACGGTTGACAAAATGTAGTGCCAAAAGAAAGGGCGGTCTGACCGCGATGTAAAGCGCTGTTAATTTTCTCTAGACAATGTACACTTGAACTGTTACAGATTTTTTTAGGTGAGCCTTGTTTTAGGTGGTTAAATTTCATTTTTCCTCTGGACCCCGTTCACTGCAGTACAAAGCTGAGCATCTGGGCTGGAGCGGCTCTCTACTTCTCCAAACTGAGGCTGCGCTGATTGGTGATTACAGTAGGGAACAGATCGACTATAGATATGTACTTTATAATAATAACAATAATAGATTTAATTTATATAGCGCCTTTCAGGGTACCCAAGGACACTTGACAAAGTGGAATAAACATATATGAAAACAAACAAAGCAAATAATAAATGGAGTGTCTGTCAGTCAGCACGGAGGGAACAGCCGCACCGCCACCAGCACCGCAGGGAACAGCACCCTCCGTCCAGAAGCGAAACTTGCGTCTGCCATGCACACAGCGGGGGCGACACAGGAGACCCAGAGATCCAGTCCCAGTGACAGAGCCCGGGGCGAAGCGACAGCAGAAGTCCAGGAGTTCCCGCTCTGAACACCTGAAGACTCAACCAGCAACGGCGGAGCATCGACCATCCAACATCACTGCGAGCCGGAGGAGACCACAGCAGCAGAGGAGAGCGAGAATGGAGCCAGGCGGTGAACAACCCCGAGGTTGTGGCAGATGGAGGACCAGTAGAGCAATGACGGACATCCCACAGAGCATCGAGTACGTCTGCTTAGGTTAGGTTAGCGTTGCTATGCTAACTGCTGATTGGTGAGGCTAACAGCGGATCAACGGGGCTAACAGCAGATCAGAAGAGAAAGTGAGTCCATTGAGCCAATTCTTCAGGTGTGCAGGCTTCAAAGGTAGTAGCACAGCGTCAGAGTTTGCAAAGACAACTTGGCTTTCTTCTTTTAACAGAAAAAAGCTGTTTTGTCACGGATCGAGACACGGCGATATTCACGCCAGCGTCCTCTCGCATCCGGGTTGCCATGGAGAGTGATATCAGTGATTCTTAACCATAGGGCCGTGGCCCAAGCTTGAGCCGCAAGCGCCACCTAGAGGGCCTCAAAAAACTTTCCGTTTTGAACAGATCGACTATAGATATGTACTTTATATGACCCCACTTCAAAAAACACAAACTATCCCTTTAAAGACGCTGGCCTAGCAACTCACTTTACTTTCGATCAAAATGAAACTTAAATATTTCAGACAAAAACAGCTGCATACAAAACATGCAGTGAGGCATTACCAAACAAACACAGATTAATTTGTCCTAAACTGACCTAACAGCTAGCCTCGTGCCAGTTACGTTACTCCAAAACATGAAAACTAGGAATGACGGAATGGGGTGCATAGAAAAACAAAGCGCACACAGTATTCCGCCCCTCCCACACACCGCGCTGATTCGCTAGCACACCGCCAATCAGAATGGTCATACAGCTGGCACACAACCAATCAGAGTATCCAATGGCTCAGACGGCTGACAGCCAACCTCCTCAGACTTTGCATGTTGAATCAAATAAGACAACGTCCGCGCGGCTCCGAAAGCTTCCAAAGCAACTGAACCCACCGAACAGATTTGTTCCGCACCTCGTCCGAGTTTCCCCAAATGCTTCAGACGTCCAACAGTTAGGCCAGTGTGTTCCTGCCTTAAGGCCCCCACAGTCTCGTATAGGGGTGAGAGGGGTTGTCCATGATTAATGTCAGATTTGCTAACATCCCCCTCTCACCCACCTTCTCAATGGAGTTCAGAGGACAGTCCAAGACTGAGCCAGCCCTTTTGACCAGCTTATTGATTCTCTTCCTGTCCCCCCTTTGTACTCTTCCACGATCTCAATGTCCAAACCCTGGATGTTCACCACTGCAGTTTGAGGAGCCTTCCTCCTGAAATCGATCACCACCTCCTTTGTCTTGCTGGCGTTGATGCACAGGTGGTCCACTTCACACCAGGCGCAAAGTTGGTGATGACCTTCCTATATTCCAGATCATCCCCCTCTGCCACACGTCCAACGATGGCTGTATTGTCGGAGAACTTCTGGAGTTGGCAGCTGTCCGTGTTATAGCTGAAGTCTGATGTGTAGAGTGTAAAGAGGAAAGGAGAGAGCACTGTACCCTGTGCTGCAGACTACCAGGCTCAGGTTGAAAATGTGCAGGAGTAATCCACAGAGTTGATCTGCACAGTCCTTCAGCAGTCTGGCATTGATGCCATCAGGGCCAGTAGCCTTCCTCACCTTGGTCCTCCTCAGCTCCTTCCTCACTTGATCAGCAGTTATGGAGAGGCTTGGGGTGTTGGTGGGACCATGGAGTGACTCCTGTTGAGAGAGGTCGGGGGAGGGGTGTGTGGATTGATCAGGCAGGGAGTGGAGGGGGGTGGCATGGTGTGGGGGTGTCAGAGGTGTACTGGGGAAGAGGCGGGGTGGTGTGACAGCACAGTAAGCTCTGGTGGGTGGGGGAGGGAGAAGTGGCACAGTCAAATCTGTTGAAAAACAGATTCAACTTGTTTGTCCAGTCCTGGTCTCCAGATTCAGGGCCCCACCCGCTGTCCTTTGTGTGACCAGAGATGGTTTTAAGCAGAGCCGGCCCTGGGCATAGGCAGTATAGGCAAAAGCTAGGGGTGCCATAATCCACGGGGGGAGAGAAAAAAGGTAATAAGAAAAATGTAAAAAAAAAAAATATTTTTTTTTTACCAGTGTCATTTCTACTATAATTTTGATAATGTTATATAAGCACACAGCAACATAACTTCACAAGAAAAAATATTAAATAACAGAGAGGCCTTTTTTCTGGGTTCTGGCTCAGTGCACTGAACCTGTCCTCTGTGAGCGGGGCGGGTCGAGAGGCCAGCTGCCTGAATCTGACCGGACCGAGACCCCAAGACCAAGAGAGAGATTTACTGATACTGTAGCAGAACCACAAGGTCCAAAAGACTAAAACCATCCGGCGCCCAGTGAAGGAAAAGAAGGTAAGAAGAGGAAGATAAACGTGAAGAAAATACAGGTACAGTAACGTCAATGTGATGAAGTGAATGAAATGAATAGTTTAATGATCGTAGTTACCGTTGTTGGAGCAGAGTGTTAGCTCTTACTTCGGACGATAGCAGCATTAATAATCAGTAAATAGCTGAGTCGATGTGTGTTAATGTTAATCCACCTTAAATTCATCAGGGACATTTGGAAAGTTAACATTAGGCCTGTTCAGGTGTTATTTTATAGGTGTCTTTCCTGTATATATATACACATACATATACATATATATATACATACATACATACATACATACATACACATACATATATATATATATATATATATATATTGTTAGTGCTTTGTTGGAAATCTGTGAAGTGAAGAGGTATGTTTAGGAGAGAGTTACCTGGGGTCTCGAGTGCAGCTCAGAAGCTTATCCGAGCTGGAATTCTTGAATTAAAATCTTGAATACATACAGTTTCTGTGTGAGTGTATGAAAATTGATTGTGAAATTGACTGCGATGCAAGAGGGCGCTGGGTAAGATCTTGCCCAGGGCACCAAATTACTCAGGGCTGGCACTGGTTTTCAGGCCTCTTCAGACCTCTCTGACATAGCTCCCCTTGAGAGGCGCTTTTTCTCTCTTTATCCCCCTTTTCAGATCCTTCTGCACAGGAGCTGAGGAGAGTTCCCCAAATTTGATAACCCTCTTCTTTTCATTAAGCAGGGCTTTTAGCTCTGGGGTCACCCAGGGTTTGTTGTTGGGGAAACACCGTACCTTCCTGGTGGGCCCAGTGTTTTCCACGCAGAACTTTATGTAGTCCATGATGCAACCCACTGAGCAAGCAATGTCTATGGACGTCCAAGAAAAGTTGATATCGTGTTGGTCGGTCCAGGCCATGATCTAAACGTCGATATGACAGCCAGGATTAGTTGATAAATGACTTTGTGATTATATTCCAGTCTGACCTGGTTCTGGATGTCTATAGACAACAAAACCGAGTTGCAAATAGACGTTCTGCTACACCAATATCTGGACGTCCATATCACAGCCAGGATTAGTTGATAAATGACATTGCGATTATAGTCCAGTCTGACCTGATTCTGGACGTCTATAAACAACAAAACCGGGTTGCAAATAGATGATCTGCTACACCAATATCTGGACGTCCATATCACAGCCAGAATTTGTTGATAAATGACATTGCGATTATAGTCCAGTCTGACCTGGTTCTGGACGACTATAGACAACAAAACTGAGTTGCAAATAGACGTTCTGCTACATCAATATCTGGACGTCCATATCACAGCCAGAATTAGTTGATGAAATTGTCCTGTCAGCTGTTGCATCAGCATATGATAAGCTGAAGATGATCATGATGATCATGATGATCATAAAAGATTCCAAAACTTTTAAATTGTATTATGATTACTTTTGTAAGACTGAATAACAAAATGTACGTATTTCATGTGATTGTGATCAGAAGCTGTAGTTATATGTAATTTGCAACTTGTTCCCATATAAATAATGTAATAGTGACAAACACAAACACACAGACATACACACACACACACATAGATACACACACACGCATTCTGGGTAAATTATGAAGCAGAAAAGGGGTTTTCTTCATGAGTAAACCAATGGGACAATCAGTGAGTGTGTGAGCTGATGGTCTCCCTTAACCCTCCTCCTAATCATGTGACATTATAAACATACAGGCTTTACTTGTCTTATGTGTTAATGGGCCAAAGTTGGCCCGGGTGAGAATTTATGATGTCCCTCTCAGGTGAACATGTCGTGTCCTTATACAGTTTGACCTCAACAACATGCTGACAAAAAAGGACAACCAAAAAATGCATATTAATCAAATAAAGGAGGGGCATAACCATGAAGACATTTGCTCTTTCCCAACAGTATAAGTAATTTCTTTGATTCTTTTATTTAAACAACTAGAGTATAAATGTTTAAATATGAGTATATACTTGGTCAAAAAGCCTAATTTTCCAGTGACAATCGACTCAAAGGATAATTGGGTGTCTCCCTGTCTTCCTTGCAATCACACTTTCTCAGAGCGAAACCTAAAGAAAACATATCACACATTTGATTACAAACCAGCTGCCAAACAGTTTTTTCTAGCTCTGGAGCCACAAAATGCTTAGTTTCCTAAAGTGGCTTAATTGATAGCCATGAGTGATCATGGGGGGTATAAGTAGTGTGTGTGTGTGTGTGTGTGTGTGAGAATGTGTTCGTAAGCGTGGGGGATGCCATTCTGTTGTCCTTTGCTATAACTGCTCATCGTGTCTAAAATCATCTGTCATGGGAAGTCCATGTAATGTTGTCGAGGCGGCTGTAGCTCAGTGGGTAAAGCTGGTTGACTAGTGAGCGGAAGATCGCTGGTCGAATCTGGCTCCTCTGGGGCAGAACTGAGCTACATGTGGAAGTATCCTTGAGCAAGATACTGACAAGATAGTTTTCAAAGTAGGCATAAATATGTCACAAACGCCGCCACACATCAAAATGGCTGACTTCCTGTTGGACTGGGAGTATGGGTCCAAATGGGTTTTTTGTGCGTCTGGTCATGATGAATGTGTGTACCAAATTTCGTCCATGTATGTGCAAGAAGGAGGCGGGGCATCACAATAGGGGGCGCTACAGAGCCCACAGGTCACGACCACGCCCCATGACAACACAGATCTTTTCAGGGAGACTCCTTCTGCATGCCTAAGAGATTTGGCCGAGATGGGAAATGGTATGAAGAAGTTATGAGGACTTGATGCTTTACGGTGAAGGATTTGAATCGACCGCTCCACTGCGGCCAGCAGGTACGACGTAGGTTAAAGATTTCCATAACTTTTCATCGTCAGGGTCAGAGGATGATACTGAGTAACTGTGAAGTCACTGGTGTTACTTTTGTAGGAGGAGATCATTTAAGTACGAAGATTGGCAATATTTCAAAATGGCGGCCAAAATCAAAATGGCCGACTAAATATTGATGCAGAGATTTATCGGGGAGACAGCCTCTACATTTATGAGCAGTTTTGTGTGGATAGGAAATTGTATGTTAAAGTTATAAATCCTTGCTGCTGGCCAGCAGGTATGACGTAGGATAAAGATTGCCATAACTTTTCATCTTCAGGGTCAGAGGATGATACTGAGTAACCGTGAAGTCACTGGTGTTACATTTGTAGGAGGAGATAATTTAAGTACGAAGATTGGCAATATTTCAAAATGGCGGCCAAAATCAAAATGGCCGACTAAATATTGATGCAGAGATTTATTCGGGGAGACAGCCTCTACATTTATGAGCAGTTTGGTGTGGATAGGAAATTGTATGTTAAAGTTATGAATCCTTGATGCTTGACGGCGAGGGGAAAAAATGGTTTCCACCGTCCCGCCCACTAAAGTATGGCGCAGCTGAAAGATTTTAATACCTTTTGTTCTTCAAGGCATGAAGATGATAATTGAGTTAATGTGAAGACTGTGGTGTTTAAGTTCTAGGACAAGATAGTTTTCAAAGTAGGCATGAATTGGACAAAAATGCCGCCACACATCAAAATGGCTGACTTCCTGTTGGACTGAGAGTATGGTCCCCCCAGACTTTTTTGTGTGTCTGCTCATGATGAATCTGCCCCACTAATTTTAGAAGAATTGAACCTATTTATTAGGGCCCGAGCAGGTAGACCTGCGAGGTCCCTATTGTAATTGGAGGTAAAGAAATTTTCTTCTCCAAGTTTGACTGCAGTTTTGGATGCCTGAACATACCCAAAAACTCACCAAATTTATATACATCACATCCGGTGAAAATTACGATCCTGCATTGTCACTGGGTGTGGTCGTGACCTGCGGGCTCTGTAGCGCCCCCTAATGTTCTTCCCTGCCTTCCACATGCGCGTAGATGAACGAAATTCGGTACGCAGATTCATCATGAGCAGACGCACAAAAAAGTCTGGGGGGACCATACTCTCAGTCCAACAGGAAGTCAGCCATTTTGATGTGTGGCGGCATTTTTGACAAATTCATGCCTATTTTGAAATCTATCTTGTCCGAGAGCTTAAACACCCAGGTCTTCACATTAACTCAGTTATCATCTTCATGCCTTGAAGAACAAAAGTTATGGAAATCATTCAGCTGTGTCATACCTGGTGGACGTGACGGCAGACGCCATTTTTCCCCTTTGCTGTCAAGCATCAAGTCCTTATAACTTCCACATACAATGCCCCATCTCCACAAAATTCCTCATAAATGTAGACAGTCTCGCCCTGAATACATCTACACATCCCTTAGTCCTTATAACTTCCACATACAATGCCCCATCTCCACAAAATTCCTCATAAATGTAGACAGTCTCGCCCTGAATACATCTACACATCCCTTAAAAGACGGCCATTTTGAATTTGGTGGCCTTTATGAAATATTGCCCATACTTTCACGTCTTCCTCCTACAGATTGGACACCACAGACTTCACAGTCAGTCAGTATACTCCTCGGACCATGCCAAAGACACACTAGGAAAATTTTTATCCTACGTCATACCTGCTGGCAGTGGCGGTGCCCGCCATTAAAATCCTTCGTCATGAAGCATCGAGTCCTAATAACTTCTTCATACTATTTCCTATCTCGGCCAAATCTCTCAGGAATCCAGAGGGAGTCGCCATGAATAGATCTGTGCATCAATACTGTGTCATATCCATAGCGCCACCCACTGGACACAGGAAGTCAGACAAACATCATCCGATTGACATGACGTTCACTGCTTGTTTTCTCCCTGTCATGACATGCTTGTAACAGGTGAGCGCGCAGTCCGACAATGCCGCAGCCCGACGCGCGTGGACTGCGAGGGCCCGTTCATCACTGCTTGCAGTTTTAATTTTGTATTATATTTATGCTAAGTAATTTAATGATGGTCACTAAATCAGTCTTCAGCGATTCAGTGCGAGGCTCTGGGAGGTGAGCTAACCGTCCTCCTGCTGCTAACACTGGGCGAATGTCAGCAAAGTAGCGGCTGGACCAGAGTGAATATCCGCCGAATATCCAACCTAAAACTAACTTCACCCCGGTTCTATGAGTCGCCTGTTCCAGCCTTTGAATAGGATGAAAAGGATTTCAGTCATTCAACTTAAACGGTGACTTGCAGAAATTATACAAATAGCAGTAATGACAATAATAATCGATTTCAAGACAACTTAGTGCGCAGAGCTTTCACTGTGTGCAACTTAAATTTACCATTCGCCCGTGATATTCAACCGACAAAAATCATGTCTTTTTTTTTGCAGCTGCGGCGCTGAAAATCCAGCAGCAGAAGGCTCTCTGGTGGAGCTCTGCTTTGAATGAAGTTCCGTCGTGACAAATGAATGGACGACTTGCAGAGTGACATGAAGACTTGAGTCGGAGGCACAAAACACGTTGACAGCGGTGTACGGTCATTATGTTTATCAATACCCAACCCGTGCCTTGCTCTGATTGGTTGTGTTGATCAGGGACCAGTGGATTCTTGCAAATCAAATTATAGCCACTTGGTGTACCCACAGACAGCAGAATTTTACACAGCTGAACTGTATCTTATTCTACTTTCAGATCATAATTACAGTTTAAGCAAATATTACAAAAAAATTGTTACAGACTACAGCTTTAGAGGTCCCATATTATGAAAAACACGTTTTCTCTGGTCTTTACATATATAAACTGGTCCTCCCTGAGCCTACCAACTCCCAGAATGAGGAAAGCAAACAAGTCCTGCACCGTCTCTGCAGCCCACCCACTGGTAATTTGGCACTTCTACAGGCTGTTCAGATTCAGCTCCTGTCGTTACATAACGAAAGGAGAGATGTTCATAGGCCAGCCTCCTCTGCGCAATGATAGGAGATATCCAAGAGGGGGGCGTCCATCCCCGTGGTGAAGTTTGTTGTGTCCAGCAGTAAGTGTTTTCGCAATGTCATCGCTCAGAGATATACATGCAAATTGCTTGGTTGTTGGTTGTAAATCAACATAAGTGCCTAGATTCCGTCCCAGCTTCAGAACAACAGAAGAGACAGTGGCTGCATTTCATTTTTAACGACAATGTGCCGGCTAAGCTTCCTGTTAGGTTGTATGTGTGTGCTAACCACTTCACGTTGGACTGCTTCAATAACGAGGGTCAGTACAAAGCTGGCTTTGCCTCGACAGCGACCCTCGTAAAAAGGATCAGTCCCAACCATACGGGACCCAGCAACTGCACTCGAGCCACAGGTAAGTGTCACCATGTTTTGATTTTGTATTTACAGTTGCCTACGAGTTGGTGAAGTCAGAAATTGGCTAAATAGTTAGCTCCGCTTCGGTCCGCTATGCAATGGCGTTTGAAGCGAGTTTAATGTTAATAACACTAGTGCAGTGCCCGTAAGAAAAGTGTATTCCTATAAAAAAAAGTGGGAGGTTAAGCAGCTTTTTCATGGATGGCCAAATGAGGCTGTGTTTGAAGGTGGGAGGTCAGGTATACTTAGGTTTGTTGTGAAATCCGATATTCCAGGGTATAATTGGCTGTTTTTGACTATTTTTGATTTTGCCATATATTTCACCTTAAAAGCTATTTACTTGGTGTCATCATTTTCAGCACAACCTCACATGTGTGACTGTACAGTTATTTTTTCATTTTGACATACTGTATTAACACAGTGGACCTAAAATCACAAAAAAAACATAAAATCCGAGTAGAAAAAGTTAGATTTTTTTACTGTGAAAACCACAAATATGTTTAACAAACCTTTTTTTTTTTTTTTTACTTATAATGCAAATATAAATTGTTGTTTGCTAAATTTGTGCATACATTTAAAAAATGTACAAAGTTATATGTAACTATTTACATTTAAATGCAGGCAATGCTCAGGTCTGCCTGAGCTCCTTCCAGCTGAATAAATAGCTGGACTGCCTGCTCCACATTCAGCTTCTCCTCATTATTCTGACTCATTAAACAAAAAACCGACTCCACTACACACTAAACACACTACACCAAACACTACATAACACACTAACTACACACTCCAAACACGCAAAATGTCACAAATCTCTCAACTCTCAATATCGCTGTCTACACACCGAACGTCGTTGCCTGTCAATCATCCGCCTAGGTCCCTCCTAGGCCTGGGCAATAAACCAAAAAAATTTACCGATACCGAAATTTACAACAATAACCAACGTCATTTTGGCCATGTCGGTATATTCGGTGTCATAGGCATAACATCCACTAGGGTCAGGGGACATGTTAGGTCCACTTGATTAATCTACCCCGGCGTATACCGATGTGCTTATTTTACATTAATTTGATGGCAAACTCCGCCCGCTGGTGCGACACCAGCTATGCCAGGTTAGTAATCAAGTGAACCCACTCTCGCTGTGAGTGGCGGACAGTTTGTGTAATGATGCTGCGTTCAAAGGCTGCAACAGGCCACTGTCTTCGGCTGGGCCGGTCCACTGATCAAACATTTGTGTTTTGTTTTTTATTCACTCAAAATAATTACTGTATTTACAGCTAGAAAGCGCGCATCTCTCTCCTCCCTCCATTGTTGTTTGCATTTGTGTTTCTGCGTGTTCTGACACGTGAGTGTCCTCATGCTGGAAAACGTGACTTCTCGCGTACGTGACGTCACTCCCCGAGACGCAAGAAGAAAGCAAAAATATATATTTTTTACTAAGGAAAATGACAAAACTAGTAACGCGTTACCGGCATCACTGATTGTGTAGCTTAAGTGCAACATGGAGCATGAAGATGTAAAGAAAAAAAAAAACAGTAGAATTAACTTTGAGCAAGTTTGGAGGAAAGTCGGAGGTGTGACTGTGGACCCATTTTAAACAAGTCGTGGGTGATAATAACATTTGTCGGCTTTGTCGAGTGCATTAAGTGCGGCACTTGTTGCATTATTCATTAAGATTTCTGTAGTTCAAACAACTCGCAATTGTAGTCGAGAACGTCAGTTATAACAGCCCACCTATCAAACAGTTGTCGGGTTTAAATCGGTCTCGGGCTCATAATTACATTCAGTGTGTCGGGCCGGGCTCGGACACAACGCGCACAGGCTTGATTCTAAGCTCTACTCGGGTCCAGCCGCGACTTTACTGAGGTTCACCCAGTGTGAGTAGCAGGAGGACGGTCAGCTCACCTCCCAGAACATGGCACTGAATCGCTGGAAACTGATTTAGGGACTGTCATCAAATTACTTAGCATAAATATATTAATACAAAATAATTGCAGTTCTTTCAATATCTTCCATGTCATCGGGCCCAGTGACTCCAGCAGCAGATTGTATTAGTAAACTGGACGAATGAGACACAGCTATGTTTATTGTACTTTAGTGCTTCCTCTATTTTATATGAATATTAATATGCAGAAATCTTGATTTTTTTTTTCTCAATAGCTTACATGTCATGTGACCCACTGACTTCTGAAACAGATTCTGTGTCTATCAAAAATATATAATGATAAAGAAAATAATGGTAAAAAAAAGTTCTCTAATGCTCAAGAGGTTAACATATTATTAAGCAGCAATGTCAACTTCTCTACTATTTTCTCATGTCTTAGATTCTGATTCTGAAGTCCTCAAAATGTTTATTTATTTACATCCAACCTCTTCCACCACCTGCAGTACAACCACGTGATTCAATTCGAAGAAATTAAAAAAGGGAGAAGCGAGAAGCTTAGAATTTGTTTATAAGGGACTGTATATTTTATACTTTTAAACTTGTTCAGTTGTTGTCATTTCAAGTAATCTGTGCTTTTCAGCTGTTCACTCGTGTGCTTATCAGTTGTTCTTAACTACTAAATAAATAATATAAATCTTAACTACAATGTAGTTTTACAGTCCTTTTAAAGTGGCATTTCTGTAAATACACAGGATTTTTTTCCCTTTTATTTAGGTGGGGGGGGGGGGGGGTTACTTATCGTTCATTTATCGTTATCGAGGTGAGTTGCTCAATATATCGTGATATTGATTTGAGGCCATATCGCCCAGCCCTAGTCCCTCCCACATCTTCCTGTTCCTCAACAACCAAACTTGCTGCTTGGACACTTTCGTGACAAAAGCCTGTTTATACCGTTTCTTCCTGCACCAGACACAAAGCAAACGTGACGGCAATGTTCGTGAAAAAGCGTGGCGGACATTATTTACCCTAGGTCCGGTTTTGGACATGCCGATGCGTCCGGTCCGTCGCCTCGGAAGGTGGGCTGGTAGCTAACGGCTAGCCACAGATTCCGATTCCACTTTGTTGTCCGCGCGTCTCCAGATCTCCTCAGACCCGAACAGACTCGGTCCGGACTCGTTTAATCTCATTAATCCACAACAGTCAGTTTAGATGCACAGAACAGAACAGAACAGAACGGACCGAACCGCCGGCAAAATCCTGGTCCAGCTCGCTCCGCTGCAGGTATAAATCCGCTTGTTTCTTCAGGTATGTCGTGGGCTTGAGCTCTGCAGTGATTGGCTCTGGTGCACACGTGGCCACCGTGTGCAGTGATTGACTCTGGTGCACACGTGACTGTGGTGGCTCTGGTGGACAATGCTCGGCGGAATTTGTAAAGCATTTATGAAATAATTTATTCACGGTATCATTGCAGTCCAAGCAAATGCTTAGATGCACACCACTGCACCACGCAGCAGCCATGTTGAAAGTCTCGGGTCAGTGTGATCCTGATCCGCAGAGATATTTGACTAACAGACACATACACACACACACACACAGACAGACAGAGATTCCTTGTATTTATAGATAGATTACAGATGGGTTTGAGGCAATACATTTCAAATACAGTGTTGTTGGACCTCTGACAGCTGTGTGAAATTGATGAAAAACAGTATAGTACCTTTAAGGGCAGCAGATCCTGACATCGCCTAGGGCACCAAAATGGCTCGAGCCAGCCCCGCTTGTGCAGCACTCCGATTTCATTACTGCACTTTGATCAGGATGCACACTATGACTTTCTCTGTCTGTGTGGAAATCTGATGTTTTCATATCACAGATGACGAAGAAATGTGTTAAAACGCAAGTCTGAGAAAAAGACGAATAGTCCTAGAGCCCTATCACATCATCATCAACGGGATACAGCAAAATAGTGTTTTATTTCTATGGTTTCAACACAGTGCATCCCCTGGATGGTAAAGTAATCCATCCTCGTCTACATGAGTAAATACAGAATCAACTGGAACTGCAAGCAGTTATAAACGGAGGCCAAGCCCCCCCCCGCACACCACAGAGCCCATGGAAGTTGGCACCAAAGGATGACGGGCTCGAGGCAAAAGTGAGGACACAGGCCAATGTTTGAGCCGTGGTATTCGCTGTAATGGGAAGTGCACCCGAAGTGCAAAAGGCTGGATGTGTGCCGATTTGGATTTGTCGTACTGAATCACGCCCACATTGACCAGTCATGACCACCTTTAAGATATAGCCTCAGGATTGACCCTACATCATACCAACCAAATGTGGTAAAAATCAGTGTAGCCATTCAAGAGATATAAACTTCCCATATTTTTAGCGTCCCCCAGTGGCTAAAATTCGTAAAATTTGGATCATCCCTTTCCAGTCTCATGGTAACCAAGGATCTCAAATTTGGTGATGATAGCATTTAGTTTGACCGAGATATCAAACAGTTTACATTTTTATAGCTAGCTACAGAAATTTGTTTGTTAATAATTTGCGCATTTTCTGACCTAGCAAAATTCTTTTGATAACTTTAGATCAGATCCAGTTGAAGAGTGTACGTGCCAAGTTTTACGCAGATCGGACAAAATCCCAAAGAGAAGTTCGAAAAAGTAGGTTTTCCAGTTTTTGCGATTTTGCGAAAAAACTATCTAACCGGAAGTGGGCGTGGCCAATTGCAAAGTGATTCAGCTCCGTTCAGGGAATCTGGGGATCCAAGGTTTTTGAATGTACAACATACGGTTTGGGAGTTATAGGCAAAAACGTGTTGGCCTAGGTTATAGCGCCCCCTGCTGGCGGATATATGTAGTTTTTTCTTGTCTGAGATATTCGCAGGAGTCTGGACCAACCCTCTAAATTGCACCGCCGTCCCTTGCACGGTTTAGCCTGCAGCACCACTTTTAGCCGGAGAAAAATAAAAATAATTAAAACTGCAAGCAGTGATGAACGGGCCCTCGCAGTCCGCGCGCGCGTCGGGGCGTGCCGCCGTCCAAACGCGCCGCGGCTTAAGCCCCGTTCCTCGATCGTTGTTCATGGAGGCGGCAACCGCCTGCGTTTGGGACGGTGCACGCCGGGGGTGAATATCAGCCTCTTCTCCCAACGTGTGTTTGTAACGCGGTGGGTTGCCCCTGCCAGTATCAAGCGCTTTCAGGTGAAGTCAGAACAACTTCGTGCAATCCACAGAAATCCTAATGGGCTGCAGGTGAATGATTTCTAAAACATTTAATAATCGGGTACGTTTTGACAATCGATTCTGCACCGTTACATTGTGTGAAGTGTTACGGCCTTCTCTAGATTGGAAGTGGGACAGAGAAGGGGGGGTTGTGGCTTGCAGTAAACTTCCTCCGCCCTAAATTCAAACCTGGGTCCACTGCGTATGTGGCATGCACTCCAACCACTCGACCACCGGCGCAGATAAGACACTGCCTTCTGTTGTCACCGTGAAGGCAGGAAGGCAGCGCATCATAGGGGAGGATGGAAGTGGAATGCCACAGATTTAGATAGGTAGTGGAGTGCAGCCAGATGTGATTCTTCCTTTTGGAAAGGGACAGCGGTCAAGTGACCAGGTTTGACGAGCGTCCTGCAGTAGCGGTGTTTAACCAAAGAACTCACTCAGTTGTTTCATATCGAAGTGGAATTCACTTCGTTCATCGCGGAAGAGTTGGGCAGAATCACAACTACACACATCTTGTTGTGTGCCACATTGACAGGGCAGACACAACACGGAAATGGCATTCTTAGCAAATTGGCTTATTTGAAAATTGTGTGCTGTGGCTCACTACCACTCACTTATCCATTATGTGGCTCAACCCATTACCATTCAAATATGCCCTGTTGTAACATGCAATTCAGACAAAACTACCTGCAAATACCATGTACATCTGACTATGTTTGTCATCACTGCACATAAATATGTGCAGAATAATGCTTCACTTGCCCTCTTTCAAAAATGTATTTATGGCTGTTTATCAGTGTCAAGCTTTTGATCTAAGTTCTGCTTTGTTTACCAGTTTTTCTTCCAAGAAGTGCATGCTGCCACCTTTTGAAGTTTCAATAAAATCTGATGAATATGCGGCTGACTTACTGGAATTGAATGGAATCATTCAGAGGTTATCTAGATAGGATACATGTGCCTTGAAAGACAACAGTGCCATCTAGTGGCGACTTGTATCACGTACATCATACATTCATGTGCTTCTAAGCTAAATAGACCACTTCCTGTTGGACTGAGAGTGTGGGTGTAAATGAGTCATTTGTGCGTCTTCTCATAACACACATGCATGCCACATTTCATTCATGTACATGCATGTAGGGCGCCAAAATTGACTGCGATAAAACTTACTTCATGTTTCCAGTGGGTTTCCAGTGGGTGGCGCTATGGATATGACACAGTATTGATGCACAGATCTATTCAGGGCGACTCCCTCTAGATTCCCTCTAGATTTGGCCGAGCCAGGAAATAGTATGAAGGAGATATCAGGACTTGATGCTTCATGGCGAAGGATTGTTATGGCGGGCTCCGCAACTGCCAGCAGGAATGACGTAGGATAAAGATTTTAATAACTTTTCATCTTCAAGGTCAGAGGATGCTACTGAGTGACTTTGAAGTCGGTGGTGTTACATCTGTAGGAGGAGATAATTTAAGTACGAAGATTGGCAATATTTCAAAATGGCGTCCAAAATCAAAATGGCCGACTTAGTATTGATGCTGAGATTTATTTGGGGAGACAGCCTCTACACTAAATAGAAGTTTGGTGTGGATAGGTAATTGTATGTTAAAGTTATAAAGCCTTGATGTTTGACCGCGAGGGGAAAAAATGGTTTCCACCGCCCCGCCCACTAAAGCATGTCGCAGCTGAAAGATTTTAATAACTTTTGTTCTCCAAGGCATGAAGAAAATTACTGAGTTAATGTGAAGACTGTGGTGTTTAAGCTCTAGGACAAGATAATTTTCTAAGTCGGCATGAATTTGTCAAAAATTCCGCCACATATCTAAATAACTGACTTCCTGTTGTAGTGAGAGTAAGCATCCAAATGGGTTTTTTGTGCGTCTGGTCATGATGAAGGTGCGTACCGATTTGCGTCCTTCTATGTACAAGTAGGAGGCGGGGCATCACAATAGGGGGCGCTACAGAGCCCACGCGTCACCGCCACGCCCCATGACCACACAGATCTCATCAGGGCGACTCCCTCTGCATTCCTGAGAGATTTGGCCGAGATAGGAAATTGTATGAAGAAGTTATGAGGACACGATGCTTTACGGCGAAGGATTCGAATTTCCCGCTCCACTGTGGCCAGCAGGTATGACGTAGGATAAAGATTTTAATAACTTTTCATCTTCAAGGTCAGAGGATGCTACTGAGTGACTTTGAAGTCGGTGGCGTTAAGTCTGTAGGAGGAGATAATTTAAGTACGAAGATTGTCAATATTTCAACATGACGGCCAAAATCAAAATGGCAGACTAAGTATTGATGCTGAGATGTGTTCGGGGAGACACCCTCTACACTTACGAGCAGTTTGGTGTGGATAGGAAATTGTATGTTGAAGTTATAAAGCCTCGATGCTTGACCGCGAGGGAAAAAAATGGTTTCCACTGCCCCGCCCACTAAAGTATGTCGCAGCTGAAAGATTTTAATAACTTTTGTTCTTCAAGACATGAAGAAAATTACTGAGTTAATTTTAAGACTGTGGTGTTTAAGCTCTAGGACAAGATAATTTTCAAAGTAGGCATGAATTGGACAAAAACGCCGCCACACATCTAAATAGCTGACTTCCTGTTGGAGTGACAGTATGGTCCCCACAGACTTTTTTGTGCGTCTGCTCACGATGAATCAGCGTACCGAATTTCGTTCATCTACGTGCATGTGGAAGGCAGGGAAGAACATTAGGGGGCGCTACAGAGCCCGCAGGTCACGACCTCGCCCAACGGCATTAAATTATCAAATTTTTCACTAGATGTGACGTATATTCCAAATTTGGTGAGTTTTTGGGTATGTTCAGGCCTCCAAAACTGCAGTTAAAGCGGTACACTAGTCCTTCCAATTACAATAGGGACCTCACAGGTCGATGACCTGCTCGGGCCCTAATAAAAATCTTTACAATTACAATAGGGTTCCTAGCACTGCTGGTCCTAGGAAACGCGTATGCTTGCGTATGCATTCCCTCGGCCCCTCGGGCTTGGCACCCTAACTAGAACTGCAAGCAGTTATGAACGGGGGCCAAGCCCCCCCGAGCACCGCAGAGCCCACCGAAGTTGGCCCCAAAGGATGCCGGGCTCAGGGCAAAAGTGAAAACACAGGCCAACCTCGGTGCCGTGGTATTCGCTGTAATGGGAAGTGCACTGGAAGTGCAAAAGGCTGAATGTGTGCTATTTGGATTTATTTAATAAGCCACACCCACATTGACCAGTCATGACCACCTTCAAGATATGGCCTCAGGATTGGCCCTACATCATACCGACCAAATTTCGTAAAAATCTGCCTTTTAGCGCCCCCTAGTGGCCAAAATTCGCCAAATTCGGCTCATCCCTTCCCAGTCTCATGGCAACCAAGGATCTCAAATTTGGTGTTAATAGCATTTAGTTTGACTGAGATATCAAACAGTTTACATTTTTATAGCTAGCTACAGAAATTTGTTCTTAAATAATTTGCGCATTTTTTGACCGACCAAAATTCTTTTGATAACTTGAGATCAGGTCCAGCTGAAGATTGTACATGCCAAGTTTCATGCAGATGGGCCAAAATCCCAAGGAGGAGTTCGAAAAAGTAGGATTTGCATATGTGGCGTAGGGATGTGCATCTTCAACACTGAGGCGATACGATATGCATCTAGATACACTGCCAACGATACGATACATTAAAGATTCATATAAAACAACCACCAATAAGATACAATACGATTCTCCCACCTACTGCGATACAGTACAATTTGGTTTAACACAATGCGATACAGTGCGATACGATGCGATGCATAAGAATATTGTACAATGGAATACAAAGTGGTGCAGATAGTTCATGCTCATTCTTTATTTCTACAGTGTGCTTCACACTTTCAACAGGGACAATGGGAAACTAAACTCTAAGCAGTGGTGCCTTTTGGCAGTTATAAGCTGCTGAATGAATGCAAAAGTTGTACAGATTGACACACATGTTGTCACTGCCCACGACTTTGAAATGGGTCTATATCTCCAACTTTCCTCCTCCTTTTTTTCTTTACATCTTTAAGCTCCATGTTGCACTTAAAGGAGTCATCACCTGGTTTTTTACATATCCAGTCCCTCTTAGATCGCTTTGGATCAATTCTTAAAACTTATTAGAAAAAAAAAAAAAAAAAAAAAAAAAAAATCAAACATAGGGTTCTGACCCTTTTTCATACTTCATACTTTCAACTTTCTCACGTGAGATTATGCGTGAGGTTTTGACCGGTCCGGATGTGCATTGTATTAATATGTAATGAGGTGCGCGTTGATTGGCCGCAGGAAGGACAGAAACGGAATGGGGGGCGAGCCTGCATGCACACAGACTCCACAACATAAACAGCCCGCTGTCATGGCGCACACACTAAATGACGAACCTTACGGAATTCGGGCATTTATGTACGAGCCGGAGTCGGAAACCGAACGGGAGAGTGAAGAGGCAGAGACGGTGGAAGAGACACGTTTACAGCAGGACGTCTCTGAATGGTAAATTTTTTTTTTTTCCTTCTTACTTTTCACACTCGTGTTTTACATGTAAGACCTGAGTTTTAATGCTGGCAGTGACGATGTATGGCGTGAAAATGACAGAGAAATAAGCAGATTAGGCGTGCTCACTCTGGCTGAGGACGGCTGTGAGCCGATGCTTAATATGCAAGTAGCCTCCTGTGGTAACGTCACCACAGGAGCAGAGTCAAAATCTTGTGCTATAGGAACGCGCACTATTGTGCACTATTCCTGTTCAGAAAAAGAGCCAAAGCGAAAAAAATAAGCCACTTTCAAACTCCAGCTTTTCAGGCAAGTTTCAACAGAGGTCCAACACCAATGTGCATGATTTAACGAGAGAAATTGCGATTTCCGGGTGATGACTCCTTTAAGCTACACAATCAGTGATGCCAGTAACGTGTTACCTTAATCTGACCACTACGAGTAATCTAACGCATTAATAAACCAAACCAGTAATCAGATTGAAGTACTTATTCAAGTCACTTTGCCTTAATATTATTTTTGTCACTTTCCTTCAAAAAAAAATATATTTTTGCTTTCTTCTTGCGTCTCGGTGAGTGACGTCATGTATGCGAAAAGTCACGTTTTCAGCACGAGGACAACTCATGTGTAACCACACAGCAACACAAACGCTAACATTGTGTCAGCAGCAGTACCTCCGCTGGTGCTAACCACTGGAGCCGAAGGAGACCTCTCTGTCACATTAACGCCATGTCGCCGCTTCAGGTGAGAGCTTAGATTGGTTGTGCTCCCTGTGTGTTTAATCGCGGCATGGCACATTTTACAGATGGCATTTCTCAAGCTGACCATCTCTATAAAAGCCGAAGTGCCCACAAACACCAGACTTGTAAGTGACCGGCGAGTGTATCTCTTCTTAATCCATGCTTTCTTTGTCTCTGATCGGCTCTGATTTCCAGCCTGCTGTTTGGTGCTCTGCTGACCCCACCTCCAACTCGCGTGAGACGAAACTCTGGCTGAATTGGCCGATCGCGGCCGTGGTGATGAGAACGGAAACAAGCACTTGGTCCTACTTCTAAATTAGTTTATTTTAAGTATAGATACGAGTCGGATTTTATCGATGCAGAGATTTTATACACGATTCGCGCATTCCATCGGCCCCTCGGGCTTGGTATGGAAGTTAAATCCTGTCCATTAATCAAGAGCATAGATTTTCAGTTTCAGAGCATGATTTCATTCCTTTTCAGTGACACAGCTCTTTCGCGTGCTCAGATTTTTTCTCCTCATGCTCACATTTTGTTCTTGCTCTCTTTCAAAATGTCAGCTTGAACTCAAAAATCACATGCCCGTGTTCACATTTCTCCTTCTTGCACACAAAAATTTCGCTCGCATTCAAATGTGCCCTCTGCGCGCTCAGATCTAAAGTGCACGCGCTCAGAACACACACCTGCTCACAGGTCAAGTTCTGCTCTCGGATCTCTCCTCTGCTCACGGATTTTTCTTGTTTTTTTTTCTTGATTTTTTCTTGTCTTCAACACTGTCAACCAATAGAAGGCCGGCTACTGTTGACCAATCAGATTACACCCCCTTCTTTGCGGGGCGGGCACTCTTTCTACCGGGTTTATCTACTTCCGCCCTCCAGGCTGTTAAATGTGGTGGTTGCCTTTATTTTTTGACGACCTTTGGAATAAAATAGCAGTTAATCAATACACCAGCGCCCGTGCTTTTCATTACAGTAGCTACATCAACATAAAGTAGAACAATAGCTGCTGTACTTTCGCCATATTAGCCAGCTGCCCAGGCAGCGGGATATATCTTATATAGTATAAATACTGCGAGTCAGGTAAGATCGCGATGATAGTACAGGGGTTTAAATGTCCGTTTCATAATGATTTTTGCTTCATGAGACGCTGGTTCGCATCCCGGCTCGGCCGGCACCCTCGCTCGTGTAATGAAAAATGATGTAATGACACTATGATGATAAATACGCTATCATCATAGCGTATTTTTCATTCATCCGTTTTTCATTACACGGATTCTACTACTGCAGGGGTTCTCAACCCTTTGCAAGCTGCCCCCCCCCCCCCAAAGCTGGTTCATTGCAGTTGGAAAAACGTGCAGTGTCAGTGGTCACGTCTTCTTCCTTGATTGAAAAAAATAAATGAATTAGACCCGGCATTTATTTGGAACCTGCGGTTATTTATCAAAATATACACCTGCACCTGGCGTTTAAAGCGGACCCTGCGGTTAATTGAAACTCGGCTATTATATAAAGTACATTTACACCCCGCTCTGTACGCCGGGCCGGGATGCGAACCAGCGCCCCATGAAGCAAAAATCATCATCAAACGATATGCTTAACCCCTGTACTATCGTCCCGATCATAACCACTCTGCAGTATTTATACTATATAAGATATATCCCGCTGCCTGGGCAGCTGGCTAATATGGCGAAAGTACAGCAGCTATTGTTCTACTTTATGTTGATGTAGCTACTGTAATGAAAAGCACGGGCGCTGGTGTATTGATTAACTGCTATTTTATTCCAAAGGTCGTCAAAAAATAAAGGCAACCACCACATTTAACAGCCTGGAGGGCGGAAGTAGATAAACCCGGTAGAAAGAGTGCCCGCCCCGCAAAGAAGCGGGTGTAATCTGATTGGTCAACAGTAGCCGGCCTTCTATTGGTTGACAGTGTTGATACACAAGAAAAATCCGTGAGCAGAGGAGAGATCCGAGAGCAGAACTTGACCTGTGAGCAGGTGTGTGTTCTGAGCACGTGTACTTTAGATCTGAGCGCGCAGAGGGCACATTTGAATGCGAGCGAAATTTTTGTGTGCAAGAAGGAGAAATGTGAACACGGGCATGTGATTTTTGAGTTCAAGCTGACATTTTGAAAGAGAGCAGAAGAAATTTAAATGCAAGAACAAAATGTGAGCATGAGGAGAAAGAATCTGAGCACGCGAAAGAGCTGTGTCACTGAAAAGGAATGAAATCATGCTCTCAAACTGAAAATCTATGCTCTTGATTAATGACAGGATTTAACTTCCATAGCTTGGCCCCCTAATTATCCATGAAAACCTAGTTATTATTATTCTATTTATTCATTTTATCAAATTATATTGGTCTTCTTGCAGCAAAAAGTATCATATCACGATGATTGAGACTATGTGCACATAGTGTGCAAATGGTTGGAATTTTTTTTCCTTACTCAGAGTTGTCTTTTGTTTTGCTTTTTTTATTTCAATGCAGCATTATCGGGAAACAAATATGGTGCGAGCCCTGTGTGCTGCCATAGTGAGTTTACCTTATCCTTTCTGCAGGACGAAACACTCCAACAACATCCACAGAAAATACATCCATGTAGGGACAAGGACTACGTAGTAGTGCAAGATGTGGCACACAGTATCCAGTCTGTCACAAATAACATCACACATACAAGAGGCAAATATTCTCATTCTGTCTGGGATCAGCCTTAGGGCCTAACCCTACCCCTAATCTTCAGTCGTTTTTCAGCGATTGGACAGGTCTGGAAGTGTGTAAAAGTAAATCTCTTTCTGCAGTTTTTTTCTTATTTTTTATTATATGATAAATCAACCAGAAATATGCAAATACATGCAAGAGTTGCAGCCTCCTGACAACATAGTGTTTTGAACAGTATCTCATTTGTACATGAACAAGAGAAAACTGCTCCACCACTCTGAGTGTCAGAAATAATTAGGTGCTACTGGTCTGAGAACTTAGAAACTGAAGAAGTTTACCTTTTGATGAGAGGCCGTCCATCTTTGAGTCTCCTGTGTGTCTCCTGAGGCTCTCAATTGAGAAAGATGGATGTTCAACCTGCAGATAGAACAGATAGCCTTATTTTTGCAGCTAATACCGCTGCTAAAGACTGAAAATAATCCCTGAGCACCATAAGAACGCAATGTGGAAATATCATCTGATTCTGTGCTTGAA
The DNA here is from genome assembly GCF_900880675.1 of Sparus aurata. Classification (NCBI taxonomy): domain Eukaryota; kingdom Metazoa; phylum Chordata; class Actinopteri; order Spariformes; family Sparidae; genus Sparus; species Sparus aurata. The sequence continues at coordinate 31,053,066 of NC_044193.1, read as the reverse complement.
TTGTATAATTGTGAATAGAAAATTGACAGCTGATTAGAGAGTAAGTTTTATTGTATCTTATTGGCAGTTGTCAGTAGAGAATGTCAGGACATAAGGAATTAATGCTTTTTTCATAGGTGGTCATGAAACTCTAACGTTCTGTTTGATCCTGTGTGTTCACACAGTAGTAGATCAACTGACTGTAACTTTGGCACCAGTCAGCTGATCATCTTTGTGCACCAAGTCTGGAATTACCGCTACAGTTTAACAGTAGCTAGCTGTGTTGTCTTTGAAGTGTTTTTTATCTGAGATGTGTGTGTATATATATATATATATATATATATATATATATATCATAATCTTGGATTTTTAAATCACCAAATATTTGTGATATATCTGTATCGGCCTTAAAAATCCTTTATCAGTCGGGCTCTAATATATATATATATATACATACACACATACATATATCATATGACAATAATGATATAAATTAAGTCTTTGGGTTTTGGACTGCTGGTTGAACATTTTATAGACTAAACAATTCAGTGTAAAAATAACTGATTAGTTGACTATGAAAGTAATCGTTTGTTGCTGCCCTACACATTACTAGCCATTTTTATACTGGGCAGCCGCCAATTGGGCCGTCTTTTTTGCGGCTCGGTCGGCGGATTTGGACAGAGGGCGGCAAATTGGGGGGTACACTTATTTCCGCCTCCATTGCTATCTAAATCCGAGGCATCAATGTGCCAGGAACTGCGTAGATGGGCGGAGGTGTTGACGACCTGCACTGTGGTGCGACCTACAGCCGGGAGTTTTAAAACCAGGAAACAGCTGATCACAGCGCTCAGTTCATCACTTCATCCACGGTGGTCAAGATGAGCAACTGGACAGCCGCTGAGATCCTCGAGATGCTAGCGTCTCCTCTGTCTCTGTTTGGTTGTGTCCGCTTGTTGTTGTAGTGGCAGGCTACGAATGGTCGCTACTTTCAAATTAAAAGCCCCCCGCTACGAACCCAGTTCTAAACTCCAATGGGGTGCGATGTAAAGCCGACTTTACCTTGCAGCAAATGTGCCACCTTTTCTATCTCAAAAGGGCTACTGATTGTGATTAGCTTGTGTCTTTCTCCACCTCAGCTTTACTTCATTGGATTCATTGATTACATCAGAGTAACAATAAGAACAATGAAAAAAGAGAATGACTGTGATGTTTCGATGTGTGTGAAAACTGAATTTCTACAACTTTTATTTTTTGAGCTATTATAAGACCAAATTGTTAAAGTGAAACTCTTTGTGTAAAAGCATATTTACGACGAAAGAGGCACTTACCGTAGATTTACCGTAGTTTCGTTTTCGGGCAAGCTAATTTTCAATGGAGTGCGAGGCACTGGTACGCTAGCAACAAAATCACTATTTTTAAAACACTTAGACGACTCGAGAAAACTTGAAACTTTGCTCGTAGTATCAAAAGGGTCTCTACACATGAACACGAGCATTGAGAACATTGTGTGCAAAGAGTTTACTAAAAAGAAGGCCGTTGAACAACTCAAGTTAATAGCTGTATCTCCGGTGCACCACCGTCATGGCAGACAAAAAGTGTCGATCCCGAGCGCGACACTTTCTGTGTGCCATGATGCTAGCGCACCTTAGATACAGCTACTAACGTCAGTTGTCTAAAAACCCTCTCTCGCTGATCATATTGTTTCTGTGTATAATGACAATTTCATGCATGCAGAGCTCCAGTACTCACTGGGAAAGGCTCAGCACCCTCTTGGATGACAAAGCCTTCTATCAGGTGGGTGAGGATGTGGGACTTGACTAAGGTCTGGGCTGGTTTGCTCTCTCCATTGTGCTGGCTGCTGTTAGTATTCCCATTCCCAGAGGTCATGACTGGAGTAATGGCTGCCCTTCACCTGTCAACACAAGCAGCAAGGCAAACTCAACAAGCCCTGAGCACTTGGACCTGTCCACGATGGCTGCTGCTCAAATAAACACATAAAAGCAGTGGACAGGTTATCTGAACATGGCGATTTAATGTTGCCCAGTGCTTTAGACAATATTAGCAGCCTTCCTGCAGTTAGTTGAACACATGGTGTTTCATTTCTAAACGGATTTTGTGCCGATGTAAAGAGTGGGTCATAACGTGTAGCATTCCGTTTTGAGTCGTATTTTATGACTTGTATATTTGTTGTGATAAGCAAAAACATCTTGAATTGCCAGATATCAGAATTCAGTCTGGCATCATTAGTCCGTTAGGCTAACAAGGATTCCTGTGTATTGTTGTTGTGCAAAACCCTGGACTCAACACCGAGCTCTCATTATTAATGTGCACGGCAGATAATGAGTCAGCCGTTACTACTCTCTCTAGTGACGGTATGAACGTGGGAAACACAGCTTATTTTCAAGTTATTACTTATAAAGCGTTAATAAACCGGTTAAATTCAAACTAGCCGACGAGAAGAAAGCATTTCCCACTGCCCTTGTTTCTGTCATGCGAACTTGAACACATTTAATGGAGTGTTTGGACACCGAACAATTTTTACACATTAGTTTATCTGGTGTTGCGTTAACTTATCGCTAGCCTAGTAACACATCATTTAGCCCAGTGCTTACAGGAATTTACCACTTCGACATGTGAATGAATGAAAGTACACAGCGCTACTTTTTTAAACACAGACAC
>NC_044193.1:30977985-31050119 GCF_900880675.1 Sparus aurata | reverse complement strand
GTGGTGCCGCCCTCTGCTGGTGGACGGGTTTACTGCAGTGTGTTGGTGCCGCCCCCTGCTGGTGGACAGGTTTACGCAGTTTGTGTGTGTGTGTGTGGTGCCGCCCCCTGCTGATGAACGGGTTTACTGCTGTGTGTGTGTGTGTGTGTGCCGCCCTCTGCTGGTGGACGGTTTCTGCAGAGTGTGTGTGTGTGGTGCCGCCCCCTGCTGGTGACTTTTACTGCTTGTGTGTGTGGGTGCCGCCCCCTGCTGGTGGACGGGTTCACTGCATGTGTGTGTGGTGCCGCCACCTGCGGGGTGGACGGGTTACTGTAGTGTTGTGTGTGTGTGTGCCGCCCTCTGCTGGTGGACGGGGTTTACTGCAGTGTGTGTGTGTGTGTGCCACCCCTGCTGGTGGACGGGTTTACTGCTGTGTGAGTGTGTGGTCCCGCCCTCTGCTGGTGGACGGGTTTACTGCAGTGTATGTGTGGTGCCGCCCCCTGCTGGGGGACAGGTTTACTGCAAGTTTGTGTGTGTGTGTGTGTGTGGTGCCGCCCCCTGCTGATGGACGGGTTTACTGCAGTGTGTGTGTGTGTGTGTGTGTGGTGCCGCCCTCTGCTGGTGGACGGGTTTACTGCAGTGTGTGTGTGTGTGGTGCCGCCCCTGCTGGTGGACGGATTTACTGCTGTGTGTGTGTGGTGCCGCCCTCTGCTGGTGGACGGGTTTACTGCAGTGTGTGTGTGTGTGGTGCCACCCCCCGCTAGTGGACGGGTTTACTGCAGTGTGTGTGTGGTGCCTCCAGCTGCTGGTGGACGGGTTTACTGCAGTGTGTGTGTGGTGCCGCCCCCTGCTGGTGGACGGGTTTACTGCAGTGTGTGTGTGTGTGTGTGTGGTGCCGCCCCCCTGCTGGTGGACGGTTTTACCGCAGTGTGTGTGTGTGGTGCCACCCCCTGCTGGTGGACGGGTTTACTGTAGTGTGTGTGTGTGTGTGTGTGTGGTGCAGCCCTCTGCTGGTGGACGGGTTTACTGCAGTGTGTGTGTGGTGCCGCCCCCTGCTGGTGGACAGGTTTACTGCAAGTTTGTGTGTGTGTGTGTGTGTGGTGCCGCCCCCTGCTGATGGACGGGTTTACTGCAGTGTGTGTGTGTGTGTGTTTGTGGTGCTGCCCTCTGCTGGTGGACGGGTTTACTGCAGTGTGTGTGTGTGTGGTGCCACCCCCTGCTGGTGGACGGGTTTACTGTAGTGTGTGGGTGTGTGTGTGTGGTGCCGCCCTCTGCTGGTGGACGGGTTTACTGCAGTGTGTGTGTGTGTGGTGCCGCCCCCTGCTGGTGGACGGGTTTACTACAGTGTGTGTGTGTGGTGGTGCCACCCCCTGCCAGTGGACGGGTTTACTGCAGTGTGTGTGTGGTGCCGCCCCCTGCTGGTGGACGGGTTTACTGCAGTGTGTGTGGTGCCGCCCACTGCTGGTGGACGGGTTTACTGCAGTGCGTGTGTGTGTGGTGCCGCCCTCTGCTGGTGGACGGGTTTACTGCAGTGTGTGTGTGTGTGTGTGGTGCCGCCCTCTGCTGGTGGAAGGGTTTACTGCAGTGTGTATGTGGTGCCACCCCCTGCTGGTGGACGGGTTTACTGCAGTTGGTGTGTGTGGTGCCACCCCCTGCTAGTGGACGGGTTTACTGCAGTGTGTGTGCGGTGCCGCCCCCGGCTGGTGGACGGGTTTACTGCAGTGTGTGTGTGTGTGTGTGTGTGGTGCCGCCCTCTGCTGGTGGACGGGTTTACTGCAGTGTGTGTGTGGTGCCGCCCCTGCTGGTGGATGGGTTTACTGCAGTGTGTGTGTGTGTGGTGCCACCCCCTGCTGGTGGACGGGTTTACTGCAGTTGGTGTGTGTGGTGCCACCCCCTGCTAGTGGACGGGTTTACTGCAGTGTGTGTGCGGTGCCGCCCCCGGCTGGTGGACGGGTTTACTGCAGTGTGTGTGTGTGTGTGGTGTGGTGCCGCCCTCTGCTGGTGGACGGGTTTACTGCAGTGTGTGTGTGGTGCCGCCCCCTGCTGGTGGATGGGTTTACTGCAGTGTGTGTGTGTGTGGTGCCACCCCCTGCTGGTGGACGGGTTTACTGCAGTGTGTGAATGTGTGGTGCTGCCCCCTGCTGGTGGACGGGTTTACTGCAGAGTGTGTGTGGTGCTTCCCCTGCTGGTGGACGGGTTTACTGCAGTGTGTGTGTGTGTGGTGCCACCCCCTGCTAGTGGACGGGTTTACTGCAGTGTGTGTGTGTGTGGTGCCACCCCCTGCTGGTGGACGGGTTTACCGCAGTGTGTGTGTGTGGTGCCACCCCCTGCTGGTGGACGGGTTTACTGTAGTGTGTGTGTGTGTGTGTTGTGACAACTTTTGTCCTGATACCTTTCAGTATGATGACGTTCAATGTGACAACTTTTGTCCTGATACCTTTCAGTATGATGACGTTCAGTGTGATAATTTTTTTCCTGATACCTTTCAGTGTGACAGCTTAGTTTCTGATGCCGTTAAATGTGATATTTTTTTTCCTGATACCTTTCAGTGTGATAATTTTTTTCCTGATGCCGTTAAATGTGATAATTTTTTTCCTGATACCTTTCAGTGTGATAATTTTTTTCCTGATGCCGTTCAATGTGATAATTTTTTCCCCGATACCTCACAGTGTGACAACTTAGTTACTGATGCTGTTCAATGTGATAATTTTTTTCCTGATGCCGTTCAATGTGATCATTTTTATCCTGATACCTTTCAGTGTGACAGCTTAGTTACTAATGCTTTCAGTGTAACAATTTTTCTCCTGAGGTACTTCAGTGTGACAAGTTTTTTTTCTTAGGCCTTTTGGTCCAATGACTATTTTTCATGTGGCTGTTTGGTGCGAGTGTGACAGAGCTTTTCCTGAGACCTTATACCTTTTCATCTGAGGTCTGACGCTGAAGCCTGATCCTGAGGATGTCCTAAAATGTACACCGTACTAGTGGGTCAACGTTTCACCAACAGGCCTCAAAACAATTTTTTACAACGTTAGCGAACTATTTACATGTTTTGTAGTCTTAGGCAGGCGAATTCAAGCCCCGAACGAAAAAAAGCTTCGGCAGCGCATAGAAGAAGCGTACAGTGGCGCCATCTTGGCCCCCTCCAGATGGGTACTCTTGGGGCCGTAGGACCAGTGTATTTTCCGACATCCCGCGTAAGTATTGCCTGCTATCTTGAATTAAAAATTAAACTGTATGTCCTGATCAAAAGCAAGCAAATTATGCTGGAAAGTTGTTGCCAGTTGTAGTTGTGTTTATTGGTAATGTTTGAGCGCACTGTATGCGATATCATAGGATAGAGACACCATAAAACAACCTCTTTTTGCACCAAATGCAATTTGCTATATAAGGTGCTGCACATAGTTAGCTAAGAGTTAGCCAGGAGAACGCGCATTTTTTTCTAGAACGATGAACTGAATGCAATTTAGTTGTTTGTCACTGAACTAGCTCAGATTATCTGAATAAAAAATGTTGCATTCAAGTTAAGCCTGTCAAGTTCATGTCACAACGCCATAAATTGCCAGACTTCAATTAAATTATTTGCAAGTTAATAAACATCCATGGACACCAAAGATACCATATAATAGGGCTAGGTTAAGGATAATGTTATAGCTTTAATAAAATGAACTGAACGTGAACTAGTTCAAAATTGAAATGGTGTATTAAAAACGTGAACTGAATTTTTAACCATTTCATGTGAAGTGTGGACTTACACAACACAAATCATTCATTTTGTAATTTGGTGATGTATTCTATATTATATTGATTTGTTTCTCTCTCTCTCAACAGATTCCTTAATCCCTCTCACTTCCAACAACCGATTAGCAGCATTTTATAACAAAAAAAGGCACTTTTAAGAGCCCCGTTTGTCTAGTATCTTGTCAGTCTGTCTCTACTTTTGTATTGTTCTTTCTCTTCCTATCTTACTCTCTCTCTCTCTCTCTCTCTCTCTCGCTCCCTCCCTTTGCAATGTCTGATCCTGATCCTGAGCCGAACCGGCTCCTGGAAGAGATGAGGGACCTTGTTGATCAGGCTGACTATCAGGCTCACCTCCAAAACCTCCAGCAGCTCATTAGCATGCACCAGGAGGCAGAACCATCCACCAGTCAGCCTTCCACCAGCCATTCCGCAAACAGCAAGCAAGGTGTTAGGTGGATTAAGAGGGACAGTGACAGAAACATTATTTATGGCAGGCCCCAGATCTTCCCGAAAACAAGCAGGTCAGATTTGTTTTACATTCATTTTAGTTAAAATGTAGACTTTATCTCCAAATCTAGTTAATCTTGGAATGGTATACAACATGATCACAAGTCTTGGGTCTAAATTAACATATGTGAGGTTATCATTACATACCTGTGCCTAGCATCAAGTAAATTGAGACGCTAAAAAATTGTGTCATTGAGTGTAAAAAGCAACAGCTTTTTTGCTACGGCAGGTCCCAGTCACAGCCAGAGTCGGAAGACTGATGACTCTCATCATTTCATGGCTCCTGAAACCAGTGGGGAAGTGACCAGCAACTTTCTCTCAGTTACTGCTGGTGTGTTCTTTATTTTGACTGCACTGGTGCAAAACAGTATGTTCATTGATTACGATAGGAATGTACATTTCATATTTTGTGTTTGAGCAATAGATGGCAGCTATTACACATTTCAAAATGACCATTATTCAATGCCATTATCTTCTGTTGTTATAAGCCATTGTTTTTCAATATTGTGCATTGTCTTAACAGAGTCTTTCCTTCAAGAGCTTGAGCGCTCACTGGGTAAGGAACTGTATCTGGCTGAAACATCACCTCAAGCCTCCACCAATTGGTCGACTCTTAAGAGTCTGATCTCAGGGTGGTGGGCGAAAGAGAGACCCAGGCTTGTCAACACCATGGTGGGCAAACAACATGTGGCAACTTGAGTCTGCCAACGGTGTCAAGACCATCCAGCGGTTATCCGCTGTTGTGACTGCCAACCACACCATTTCCTCTGTGGCCAGTGTGACGTCAGGGTCCATCAGGATCAAGTGTTCCACAACAGGGATGCGATGATACATGGTTTCTTCCAACCATTGCCTCCGACAACCTATGTTGTGGAAAGGGTTCTTACCCAGTGTGGTAAGTTGTAGTTTTTGAGAGTCCCCTCCTCAGACTATTTTTTTTCCACTTATCACCTGGAAAACTAAATACTGATTTCTGATCATTCGATGAAGCCATGAAGTTAATTTCTCATACATGTTTTTTCTAAGAGTGTGTTATGCCTTTGGAGATGCTGGCAAAAATATGCAGTTGTCGTGAAGGATCATCCAGTGTCTTCGCAGGAAAGTCCATAGTTGTGGTTACAATGAATGGTAAGAAGAACTTCAGGGGTGGGGATGGGGTCACTTCATTCTGTAGAAGTGGCTGCAGAATGTCACCCACAGTTATTTCCAGATCACACCCCATATCAACTATCCCTCTCACTTTCTGTCACTCCTCACTGCCCTATCTGAATGAAAAGGGTAAGCCAAGCTTTAATAGGTTATATTGGTATTTTGCCACACCCAGAAGAGCCTAGTTCTTTGTGGCATTAATTCAGCACGGTCCTTGAAGCATTCCTCAGACAAGAGCTTTGGGTCATATTAACATGATGGCATCATGCAGATGCAGATAGTTTGTATGAGTGATGTTTGTTGCAGAATTGATTTTTAACGCCTGCAACATCAATTAGGGTTATTGGTGTTAGCACCTGTTCCCATTCCCTGGGATTTTATAGCTTTGTATTCTCTTCTTAGCTTATTTTATAATTTGCATAATTTGCATAATAATTAAAATTAAAATTAAATTAAAATTACAATGTGGTCATTTTGATTGTTGTATTTTTCTATGTCGCTTTGGACAAAAGCATCTGCTAAAATTCCATAAACATAAGCACATACCAGCTCGGCCTTGCATTAACTTTTGATATTCGCCCTGTCATCCATTATCCCTTACAAACATATTTATTTCTTTTTCCAGGGCGATATGATCTCAAATTGCCTGAGATTCGATGCGAAGCATGTGAAGCCTCATGGAGTCCTGGACTGGATGACATAATATCCAATGACTACTGGCCGGCCACCTCTCACTTTTCAACAGTATATGCACTGGACATCCTTTTTTCTTTTGAAGAGGTGAAGATGGCAGCACCAGGGATGTCAAGCCAAGCATTTTTAAGAATGCTGGACAGACGGACTGTCCGCTTTGGCCGTGTAAGTATTTGTAATAATCACAGAAGACTTACTCAAGAGATAATACTGTGAGGGCATGCTAATGATATGAACATGATACATGAACATTAACACTTTATTACACTACACTAACATTTATACACCTGTGACCCTTTGTCACAGTTCTTTAATTTCTTGTTCTCTTTTATTGTTCTATTTTGAAACAGACTGGAAACATCACAGCATACAGCTTCCGGACAAGCTTTTTGGAGTGGGAGGCTGTCCGATTTGAAGTGGAGAAATTGTGCAGTGAGGACCACTTCAGCTTCCCATCGTGCAGCCCAGACATGCTCGCTGTCTCAGTTGATGGGAACCGCAAGCACTATCGGTTCAAGAGTGCAGCAAGGTAATTACTAAATCTTGTGTTTGCATAGACAGCTCATTATTTTGAAAGTAACTGCTGTGAATTTTTAAAATCATATGAATATTGAAAGTGTATGTATGTCTTTTTATTTAGATCTGAAGAACCAGCAATTTTTGATGGCGTCTTCATCGCTAAAGATGATGACGTTGCCAGATTTGTGGACTATGTCCATTCCTCAACCAATCATGTAAGCTTGCATAACTTCATTATATTTACCTATAAAACAAAGAGGACATTGTTTGAACAAGTTTGGACTGTGTTAACCATCTTCCATGTTTTAGGTCTCTGGAAGAGGTGTCTGTGGAGGGCAGTAGTCAGCGGTGCGTGAAACGTCGAACAAATCATCAGGGAAAACAGACGAGGAGGGCCTGGAACTCGCTGTGTGTCGCCATGGGGTTCTCCTTCGTGCCCTCAATATGTTCAGGGGGGAGATTTTTGCCAACCCCCTGTACCTCCAAAGGCAAATTGCCTGTGAGCCAGTGACATTTTTTGCTATGGATGTGGCATGCAAGTACTGGCCTTACCTCCGGAGAGTGACTGAGAAATGCCCTAAGCTTCAGGATCTCCTCACCATGAGGCCATTTCTTTCAGTTTTTCATGCCAAAGCTCACGATTTCAAATGTGAGGTAAGAAAAAAATGATTGTCAATGAGATGTTCTTTCCCTAAAAACCTGCATAAGATTGTTGCCACTTAGGTTTTCTTTTTTTGTTTTCTTTTGAAAGGTAAAATGGAGTGGAGCGTATCAGGAGGGGGCTGGTTCTACTCTTGAGGAGGAGGTGGAGCAGTGGAACGCCTTCCTCTCGAGGATTGCTGTGACAACGAAGCACATGTCAAAAGCAGGTATGGTAACTAGTTCATTTTGATCCTGATCCTGATGAAATCAAGCATACATGTTGAATCTGAAAATATAAAGCTCAGAATATTCAACAGAGATGGATGGATTGATTACAATATCATCATCCTATTTTATTTGAAGTGAGGATAATGAGGGGCAGTGTGATCAAAAAATGTACTGTACTGTTGTTCATTGGGCAAACCATACCATTATCGCCTACTGTTTCACATCAGAGTACCATTCACCTACATGCTATGTCTTCACTATCCTGTACTATTCACCTCCTAGCCCTTTCATGGGACAGTAGTTAAATGGCACAAGACAACTGGTTAGTACCATAGTACTATACTGTAATTATTAGGGATGTCCCGATCCGATCTGTAGGATCAGGATCGGGGCCAATCTGGGCATTTTTCCGCTGATCGGAATCGGCAATTTTGAACGTGGACCCAGGCCCGATTTTTTTAATTTATTTTTTTTTAACGTCAGAGCACAGTTTGTGGCAGAACTCAGATGCGCGCGTAACGTTACTCTGGCAAACCTGTGGATAAAATGTCTGCAGTGTGGAAAAAACTTAAATTAGAAAGCGAAAGTAGTCCAACGGCGACATGTAACATCTGCAGTACGACTGTTTCGCGGAGCTGCATTTAATACTACTCAATTGTTACGGGAACAAAGAATACAACGTGTTCAGTCGAGAGTACAGGCAAAGACACTGAAGCAACAAACACTCGCGGATACTTTCAAAAGGAAAAAGAAATATCCTTGAGACAGCGACATGGCCACAAATATTACAGAGAGGTAATTAAATGAATCCTCTGGATAACCAGCTGATCTCCGTGGTAGAGGATCAGGGTTTTTGAATCCCCGGTATGTCCAACCATCTCTGCATTACATCACATTGACTCCACTTTCGAGTTACAACGTGCCAGTATGCGCACTAGTTTCGTGGGTCTCATACAGCAAAGCATGTAAAACAGGCAATAGAGGAGACGCTGACGGCGTGTGAAATAGACAAGCAACGCGTCCACGTCATTTTACATGACAGCATAGGGAATATGTAAAAAGCAATAGATGATATGGAGGAACCTAGCGTGGGCTGCGTCTCACACACTTCAGCTGCTGAACACGAGGGTCTGCTGTCACAGTGCAGCGTCACACACTCACCTGCTAACACAAGGAAGGTGGAGGCCAATGTTGTAATAGAATATGCAGAATCAAAAAGAGACATATAAAAGGTATATACATTGTTTCAACAACATAAAAAAATATATAAAGGAACAGCTTGGATACAGGTTAATGCAGCTGTATTATCCAGGAAAATATTAGTTAAGACTGAGTATCGGATCGGGACTCGGTATTGGCAGATACTAAATATTAAAGGACTCGGATCGGGATCGGGGTAAAAAAAACCTGATCAGGACATCCCTAGTAATTATCTTAAAAAAGTTTGTGGTACCCAACAAGTCTGCACAGTTTCTTCTACTACTGCTTTTTGAAAGAAGGGTGATAATCTCATAATTTTGATGTTTGGAGGACGCATAGACATGCTGACAGTCATGGCCATGCGCTGGAACCAACAAAAGTTTGACAACATGGCTTCCATGCTCTGCCGATATTGGAAGGTAAAGACACCAGTTTTCCCTTTTGCAACATGCATAGCAATATTTTAAAATAAAGTGGCATATAACCGAATAATCTTCAATAAAGTGGAATATACAGATGGTTCCATGTGTTGTATCAATTGTATTTTGTGCTTGATATAAAATATTAAATGTTATTTACACATATTTCATACCACATATATTGATAGTCCACATATATATGAATATACTGTGTATTTAATTAGTGTATGTGGTTTTCTTATAGTGAAGGCGCTTTACAGTCCTTATCAAGAACATTCATCGTGTAGGCATTTCCCTCATTGTCATTTGTTATTTGTGTTTAAAGGCCACAATAACCTTGCAAAGTCAGTTGCAGAACTTGGAGGCAATGAAAACGGAAATGGACATCACAGACAATCAACTGGAGAGCTGGATCATTGATATCAATGAGTGGGCAGAAGGTAGAATACACTGTTTTATACTGTTTGATATGTTGCTGGATGTATCATTTCTGCTTCTTCTTGTAGAATTATGAAAGTAAAGAAAAATATTTGTTTCTGGTCTACTTTTGTATTGTCATCGACACAAGCTTCTTTTCTATCTCTATCACTTTGAATTTCTTGTCATGCTTTGAATTTAGCTTGTCGTAATTGCAGGCCTTGAACCTGTGTTTCAGGTGTACTAAACTGACTAAGCTTGGCTGCACTTCAAAAGAGGCTCATTGTAATCGTAGTCAAAGAGCACATACTCTGATTGCTGATGACTTGTGGAAAAGATTATCCCCATGGGGACAACAAAGAACCTAACTAACCTAACTATACTCAACCTTAGCTACAAGTGTAGTCTCTCAGTTACAGAGAAATATGAAAAGATTGTTGAGGCTCACTTGCCCATACACCAGAAATAATGTTTTTCATGGAACCAAGAAGCATATTTGTTATCTCTTCATTTCTTCTTCTCAGCAACAGCATCCCCAAATGATGCTGATGTTGCCGCTGTGGCCAGCCGAATCGAGGAACTGGTGGCAAGTGTTAAGAGCATCGTTATAAAGACAATGATGGATGCAAAGGATGTGCTCGGATCCGCCGGAAGATCATGGAGGATAAAAAAAATCCTAAATTCTGCAGTGGAAAAATATAACACCATGGTCCCTGATCCAGAAAACCTGACCTTGGACACCATTCTGTCTGACGACATTGTTTGGCCATGGCAGCTTCCACAGGGTGGTATGTACACAATTCTGTTGATTATGTGAAATTAGGGATGCACATGGTTAACCGTTAACCAATAACAGGAACTTTGACCGATTAATACTATCGGTTACATTTTTTTTTAGATACTTGTCAATGGTTGCTATGGCGCCGTACTAGGTGGGAGCCTGTAACAGCAGCTCCCGTGGGTTTTTAAGTTTTTTCGTAGTTTTTGTTGTATTTCTGTACTGATTTTAGCTGAACTTTTGGCAACTCTTCTCCAGAGACTGAGAGAAGACGAACACCTTTCTTTTTTTCTTTTTTAAACTTTTACGGCACTTTTTTTGTGATGGTTTTGCTAGCCCTAGCAACGGAGGGTCAGGAGCGCATCACTGAGCGCCTAGTTTACACACGCGACCAGCTGATTGCGCTGTGTGAACCTGCACTGCTGCCCGGAACCAGGCCTGAGGTCCTGAAGGAGCTGCGGAGGAGACGCCGTGGCTGCAGAGCTGGAGTCAAACGGAGGGTGAAGAGGAGGAGACACAGACCGGCTGTACCGGCATGATCGTCATGGGGAACGTGAGGTCTCTGGGGAACAAGACGGACGAGCTCGCCGAGCTGATAAAGGCTCAGAGTGAATATCGTGAGTGCAGTGTGTTGTGTTTCACGGAGACATGGTGAAGCCTCAAACATCCCGGACCACAGCGTGGCGATTCCCGGCTTCAGCACTGTTCGGGCGGACAGGGACGTGACAAGCAGCAGAAAGAAGAAAGGAGGAGGGATTGCACTGTATGTGAGTAAGAGGTGGTGTAATCCCGGACATGTTCACGTGAAGAAACGTCTCTGTACCCCGGACATTGAACTGTTGACAGTGGGGATGAGGCCTTATTATTTGCCCCGGGAATTCACGTCCGCCGTCATTATCGGTGTGTACGTTCCTCCTTCAGCTGATGCAGCGCTGGCCTGTGACGTCATCCACTCCGCTGTTGCCCAGATACAGACGCAGCATCCTAATGCATTTATTGTCATCACTGGGGATTTTAATCACGTCTCACTGGACAAAACCCTTCCAACATTTCACCAGTATGTTGACTGCCCCACCAGAGACTGTAACGCACTAGATCTGTTCTATGCAAATGCTAAGGATGCATACAGTCCCACAGCCCTCCCCCTCTTGGAAGATCTGACCACAACCTGGTTCTGCTGACTCCTAAGTATATCCCCCTTGTTCAGCGGCAGCCTGTCCACACTAGGAGCGTGAGGAGGTGGACTCAGGAGGCTGCTGACGCACTACAGGACTGCTTTGAGTCGACAGACTGGGATGCACTTGTTGAGCCACATGGAGAGGATCTCGACAGCATGACCGACTGCATCACAGAATACATCAGGTTCTGTGAACACACCACCATGCCAACCCGGACTGTACGCTGCTTCCCTAATAATAAGCCGTGGATCACCAATGACCTGAAAGCCCTTCTTAACAAGAAGAAGAGGGCGTTCAGGTCTGGAGACAGGGAAGAACTGAGGAGAGTGCAGCATGAACTCAGGGATATGCTGAGGGCCTGTACAGACGCCTACAGGAGGAAGCTGGAGGCCAAACTCCAGCAGAACAATCATCACAGTCATCGGGCAGCCTGGAGAGGGCAAACGAGGTGAACAGATTCTTCAATAGGTTCAGCTCACAGCATTCTGTCGTCTCTCTGACACCTCCAGACTCCCACACACCCTCACTGCCCCAAATGCTTCCTCCCCTCCCCCCTCACTCCCCTGCTGTGAGCGCTCCTGTGCAGCACCTCTCCTCCTCCTCCTCCTCCACCTCCTCCTCCTCCACCTTCACCTCCTCCTCCACCTCCTCGTCCTCCACTGAAGACACCAGCAGCCTCCCCCGCATGACTGTGACTGCAGGCCAGGTTAGGAGACAGCTGGAGAGACTCCACCAGCAGAAGGCTGCAGGCCCTGACGGTATCAGCCCCAGGATTCTGAAGACATGTGCCAGCCAGCTGTCTCCTGTCCTACAACACCTCTACAACCTGAGCCTGGGTCAGGAGAGAATACCGGTGCTTTGGAAGACTTCCTGCCTGGTTCCTGTTCCAAAGAAGTCGACACCATCAGACCTCAATGACTATCGACCAGTGGCCCTCACATCTTACGTCATGAAGGTGCTGGAGAGACTGGTTTTGGCCAACCTGAGGCCGCAGGTGAGAGCCCTGTTAGACCCTCTGCAATTTGCTTACCAGCCCCACTTGGGAGTTGATGACGCTGTCATCTACCTGCTGCAACGAGCCCATTCGCACCTGGATGGTGGAGGAGGCACTGTGAGAATCACATTCTTTGATTTCTCTAGTGCTTTTAACACCATTCAGCCACTGCTACTGGGGGAGAAGCTGCGGGTGATGGGTGTAGACGACACAATGATCTCCTGGATTACTGACTACCTGACAGGCAGGCCACAGTTTGTCCGTATGGGCAGTGTTCTGTCTGATGCGGTGGTTAGTGATACAGGAGCTCCACAGGGGACTGTACTGTCTCCTTTCCTGTTCACCTTATACACCACTGACTTTCAGTACAACACCGGGTCGTGTCACCTGCAAAAGTTTTCTGACGACTCGGCTGTTGTTGGGTGTATGAGTGAGGGACAGGAGGAGGAGTACAGGGCACTGGTAGACAACTTTGTGGAGTGGACTGGACAGAATCACCTGCGGCTGAACATCAGCAAGACCAGAGAGATGGTGATAGATTTCAGGAAGAAGAGGAAGACGGCTTTCCAACCTCTGTGCATTCTGGGAAAGGATGTGGAGGTGGTCGAGGATTACAAGTACCTGGGTGTTACCATCAACCACAGACTGGACTGGAGATCTAACACTGAAGCTGTTTACAAGAAGGGGATGAGCAGACTTTACTTCCTGAGGAAGCTGAGATCCTTCAACGTGTGCAGCAAGATGTTGGAGATCTTTTATCAGTCTGTGGTGGCCAGTGTACTTTTCTTTGCTGTGGTTTGTTGGGGAAGCAGCATCGGAGCCAGCGACACCAACAGACTCAACAAACTGATCAGGAAGGCTGGCTCTGTGATTGGCTGCAAACAGGACACTCTGGAGGCTGTGGTGGAGAGGAGGACACTGAAAAAACTGTTATCCATCATGGATAATCCTCTCCACCCTCTCCAACTCACACTGGTCAGACAGCGGAGCACCTTCTCCGGAAGACTGCTTCAGCTTCGCTGTCGTAGCAATAGATACAGGAAATCTTTCCTGCCAAAATCCATCACTTTATACAACAACTCTCTCACCTCTGCCTGACAGAGAACTCTGGTCTCTCTACTGTTTTGTTGTATATATTATTATTGTTATAGTATATTTTGCATATTTTGTTTTGTTGTATATATTATTATTGTTTACTGTTTATAGCATACTGTGCACTGTATATATACACTATGTATATATTGGATTCTATTTATGTTATGTATGAAATGTTTTATTTGCGGACCCACTACTGCTGTAACAAAATAATTTCCCAGTCTGGGATCATTAAAGTAATTCTATCTATCTATCTATCTATCTATCTATCTATCAACTCATGGGACCGTGTCTACGCGTGCCACACGTGCAATACGTGCCTTTACGTGCTTTCCACCACAGCCCACTTCACAGCAAAAATGAAGCGAGCAAAAAGGAGTTCTGTGTGGGACAATTTTGACCGAAAAGGAGATGAGGTTATTTGCTTATTTTCTATCGGGAAAATAAGTCCCGACAGGACGAACCAGACCCCGACGCGTCTGATCCGTCCTGAAGGGACTTATTTTCCCGATAATGACCGCCGTTCTATACATTATCCCGCTTATTACACGGCTACTTGCCAACACGAAAAAAAACGTCACACAGTATGTCTTTTTACAATTTATTTGTTACCGTTCAGGCGTTGTGTTTTTCAGCAGAGAAATAGTTTGCCAAACCGACGCCGTTTCGCTTCTCCCTCTTCGCTGCTTTCCTCTTCTTCTTTTCTTGACCTTTAATGACAACTCAGCCTTTTGCCAAGACTCGAAATCACCGTATTTACCAAAAATATTAAAGTTAATGTGAAAGTAATCCATACTAGTGGCATAGGAGTAGTTTTTTCCCATATAAAGTAGACTACAGATCAGCTGACGTCGCTTAGCAACCGAAGACGCGGTGATAAGTGACCGGGACTACTTGCGGAGCAAAGATTTTAGAGCGCGGAGTGATACGAAATACGCAAATCAGAGGCAAAAAGGCCACTTTCAAGTGAATGGAGCCGTGTAATAACGGTTACTAATCGGTTAATGAGCGTCAGTTATCGGTCATAAAAAAAATTTCTAAATTTGCATCCCTATGTGAAATAGTCACATAGTGACAAAATCTGTCATGCCTCGATTGTAACCCCAGAAAATCCTTAAATACTAATCTTAAATACAACTGACTTTTGTTTCATCTTTGTATTCCAGACTCTGTAGATCTAAGGACAAAGAGAAAGGCGTTTGACCTGGTGATGGCAGTAAGGAGACTTGAGGAGGAGAAGAGGATTCTTGTTGCAGAGATGCACAAGCATTGGAAGTGTCTTTGCACCCGTGCAGACACCCTGAAACTGATGTCATCTCAGCTCGCTAATATGACATCAGGCATGTATTTAAGTTATTTAAGATATTCTTGGCATACATTACAAAATATCGGAGAGTTTCTAATTAATAAAGGCTCAATGTGTTTTTATGTGCAAGGTGAGACCTGGGGCCTGCTTCAAGATGGGATCCAAGGTCTACAGAGCTTGATGTTGAAGAACTTGCAAGCAAGCGACAGCATGGCAAAGCATGCAAAGAACTGTTAGGTTCAAGTTCTGACTGAAAAAGAGATCAACTTTGACAGTGATTCTCAGGACGATACCTGTAGTGACTCTGAGCAAGACTAGACAGCGTTGTCATGGCCAGAGTCCTTGCTGGGGAGGCAGCATTATTCCGGTGTAAATTTAATCCAAATTTAATCTCGAGAGATCAAGTTAGCAGACCGCTTATTTAACTGAGTTTTAGAAACCTCAGAAAAAGACCGCACATTAACGATATACTGCAGTATACGCCTGAACACAGCTCTCCACTCTCCTGCAGAAGCTTCCTCTTGTGGGGAAGTCCCAACGAGTCGATTACGGAGTGCAGTTAGAAATGCTCAATTCCGTTCTTTTCCCTGTCCGTTCTCAATAATAACTGTTATAAACTGGTTCACATATGAACTTTGATTGCATTTCCATGGACTCATACTCATACATTTTCGTCCTTGAGCTGCGGAACTCTACTGCACTCGGTATTCGACTCGTCAGGACTTCCCCACAACAGGAAGCTGCTGCAGGAGAGTGGTGAGCTGTGTTCACTTCACAATAGAAATCCGGTTATGTTTTTGTTTTTGTTAAGCAATTCTATTATGTTCACACTCACATAGTCATATCTAACAACATACACAGCTTTGCACTTATTAAATCCCTGCACTGTTTAGTTTTGCACTACCACCACTGCAAAACACTCCATAGCTGCACCTGGAGGTCAGTGTATCACAGGGTCAATCCCTACCAGGCCTTTGTAATAACTTGACACGCTCCTCACTTTTTACATTTGTCTGAGTTATTTTTGTAATGTGGTCCTGTGGTTGGTATGTCAGACTGTTCATAGGTTGTTTTGTATCCTGACTCCAAGCCCATGTAGTGACTGTCATGATAGAATTAGGTCTTACTTTAATGCTGTGCCCTGAAGATCTTGCCAGTTTATTAATCTTATGTAATTAATAAATACCTACACATCTTTACTGCTGATATACTCTGTTTTCCTGTGATTGCCACAAAGTCATGTTGCAAGTAAATCTACTTATCTTTTAAATGATCCTTGTCTTGACTTTCATTGCGCATCCATAACAGTGTTTCAGTGAGCTGAAGTCAATACCCGGAAAAGAGGAAGAGTACACCCTGCTCACACAGCTAACTAAGTGTGAAAATGTATTCACACTCATGCTCAACGACTGTCACATAATTGATCAATCATGCTTGGTCTTTGGAATAACACCTGTAAGAACAAGGTAAGATAATGCCAAAGAGAAGGAACAACCAGATACTAATGCAATCCCCATGAGCCCACATTCAATATCTGTCTTTTAGCTTTACATCTATAATAATAATGTATTTGGGACAATAGACGAGTATATATTTGGGGTTTTTTCAAACATCTAGGCTGGTAGATCCTTTCAATACGTAATATATTACTTAACATTTATTTAAACAAAGCAACAATTATATTATCATGTATATATCATGTATTATGTAGGCTATTATTAACCCATTGCCATTGGAGAACGGAGGAGCCGCTGTCCGGAAGTATTTTACTCATGTCTTTTAATGATATCCTCCACATACCTCAACACAAAAACACTAAAGTGTCCTTGATTATTAAACAATGCAATTGGTTAATGTTCTTGCCATCAGTTTTAATTATTTCTCCTTCAATTATGAGAAATCAGTTATTTTAGTCAGTTTTGGACAGGGAAGGCTAAATTACCCATGAGCCTCAGCCACCGTTGCTATGGAGACGAACCCCTTCCGTGACTCCGCTATGTGTTAACATTACCATGGACTGTATAAAATAGTGCGTTAACTGTTACAAAATCACTGCCTGATATCAGTCTGGAAAACAAAACATCATTTTTTTCAAACTAATCAAGATTGTGTACGTGTTCATGAAGTCGCCCCCTTCACAAACACACACAGACGCACGTAGAAGGTTCCACGCCCAGGGGTCTGCACACGAGACGACAGCCGACAACGATCACTCGGCTGTGTGCCCGGATCTCCCGCCCCCGCCTGCGTTCGACTACTGTTTTGGCTTAAATATCTGAAATAAAACAACATATTCACTTTTTGTTAAGATGTATCATCTAGATGCAGTGTAATTACTAGTTCGGCCGTACTAGCTATTTCATATATTCAGTAGATATGTCATTATACGACCCTATCTACAACCCTACTTCAGAAACCGGAAGTACTACAACTAGGATGCTGATTTGTATCAAACTAAATGGCGTGCCTCTATGGAATTGTAGTTTTTTTTTTTAAATATTAGTGTTTTTCCAGTAATTGGAAGTTGTAAATACTGATTTGATAGTATACTAAGCAGTTTAAGGGGGTGGTAAACACATATGTGAAATCACATTTTAAATATGTAATTGTTAAATGGGTGAAATTAATTTTAACCATATTTGACAGCGCCCCAATTGGTTACTATACTCACATGATAGCTGAGATCAAAAGTTCTCTAGAACAGTTTCTCTTACATCTGTAGCCCCTTTTTTGCTGAATTCTAAACATTCAATCTTGCACCAAGGTCAAGGTTCAAAGGTCAGCATTTCAAAGCAGGAACCATGTAGAATCTTCATACTGACATATGTAACTCTCCAGGTCGAGACCTTTCCAATGATGTATTTGGTTTAGCTCCACATCATAGTTTTAATTTTTTTGTTTCATGGACACACACCATCCCAGGCCTAGTTTCAGAGAGCACTTTGAAGGCCCCGTATATTAAATGAAGCTGTTTGTTTGTTTGTTTGTTTGTTTATTCTTTCTTTTTTAGTGGAAATAGTGACCAACATGAGTCACTTTAAGAGCTTTTAATACTGCTGAGAATCTAGGGCATTACTACTGACTTGGAGGAAGGAGGGTTTCCATGGCTGAGCAGCTGCATCCAAGCCATACTTCAGCAAGTGCAATGCAAAGTGTCGGATGCAGTGGTGTAAGGCACGCTGCCACTGGACTCTAGAGCAGTGGAGACGCGTTTGCTGGAGTGACAAATCGCATATCTCCATCTGGCAATCTGATGGATGAGTTGGGTTTGGCGTTTTTCAAGAGAACGGTACTTGTCTGACTGCATTGTGCCAAGTGTAAAGTTTGGTGGAGGGGGATTATGATGTGGGGTTGTTTCTCAGGAGCTGGGCTTGGCCCCTTTGTTCCAGTGGAAGGAACTCTGAATGCTTCAGCATACAAAGAGATGTTGGACAATTCCATAATCCCAACTTTGTGGGAACAGTTTGGGGATGGCCCCTTCCTGTTCCAACATGACTGTGCACCAATGCACAAAGCAAGGTCCATAAAGACATGGAGGCGAGAGTTTGGTGTGGATGAACTTGACTGGCCTGCACAGAGTCCTGACCTCAACCCGATAGAACACCTTTGGGATGAATTAGAGCGCAGACTGAGAGCCAGGCCTTTCCTTCCAACATCAGTGTGTGACCTCACAAATGCACGTCTGGAAAAATGGTCGAAGATTCCCATAAACACTCCTAAACCTTGTGGAAAGCCACATCAGAAGAGTTGAAGCTGTCATAGTTGCAAAGGGTGGACCAACGTCATATTAAACCCTATGGATTAAGAATGGGATGTCACTTAAGTTAAAATGTGAGTCAAGGCAGGTGAGCTTATACTTTTGGCAATATAGTGTAGCTCACTCTGTATTTGTATGGAAGCGTATTGCTGCCATGGCTGAAAAAGAAATACAGACTAACAGCACAGCCTGGGTCAGCGGGCATGCTGGAGAAAAATAGTCCAGTGCTGCCACAACCTTCATGCCTGGCACCCTTGCAAGCAGTCACTGCAAGGTCATAGGCTGGGAGTCGGAAACCTTTTTATATGAAAAACTACACTGGGTTAAAAAATCACTGACGGGCCAGGCAGCCTGATTTATGCTAACTCATAGTTAGTATGCTTGGAGAATAAGTGGGGGCTGTGTATTTCATGAATAATGCAACACTTTGATGACAAATCCAACCTGAGGCCTTTGATCATTAAGACATTGGCCGGTGTAACTGTTGGAGACAGTATTTCATGAGTTCATGAAGTGGTTTAAAAAGTTAATAAATAAGTATAAATTCATAAATAATTTAGAGTATTAAAAATGAGAGTGTAAAGATAAAGAAAGAGTTTCAATGTGAGGTCTATTTTATTTTGAAACGTACGGTCATATGCATAGACATATATACATGTCTATGGTCATATGACCTTGTTGTATGAGGAATTGTGGGTAGAAGGAGACCGCGCGCTTAGAGCGAAGAGAGTCCGGTTACATGGCGGACGCCTGGTCAGAAAAGAAAACAAACTACACTATGTTCTAGAGGCGCACACGGTAAATATACTTTTGTTTGCCTGTGTATTATTTTGGTTATTTCTAATGGGACTGCATTCTGTTTATTATTTTGCGCTGCATTGGCCTCACTTAGATTTTTATGTTTCAGTTTTCACGGTGTCTCAAGATTGTTTGTCGTGTCATCGTTGGAGGAGAATGAGGAGGAAATAAAAAGATGAATCTTGACATCAGTATGATTCGTGGCCTTTTTCAAGAACGAGTGTAGCTACAGCCGGATTAAACAGGCCACATGTGACCTACCTTGCAGGGCCAGGTCTTAGATTTCCCACCACTGTCATAGGCCTTAGTAAACCCACCTGTTAAGTCATTCCAGGGTGACCAGATAGATGTCTACAGTGTCCGGGCACATTCCCAGGGAAAACATAGGAAACCTACCTCTGTCCCTGGTTTTATGACAAGAAATCATAAAACTTTTAAATTATATTGATGGCCAAGCTGGAAATGTTCCCGGCTGTCTCAGGCTCATGTCTCCGGTTTTGATCTCTGAAGTCTGATCACCTTATATTATGCACATACTGTATGTTGACAGAGAGGATGAGAAAATGATTTGTGAAACTTGACACGTCTGTGTATGAGGCAAAGAAGATGAAAAAATCGCCTTTCTGAGTGGCGCTTCAAACGCTGTGTGATTTCAATTCACTTGCATATTTTTCCATATAATATTTCCTATTATCCAATTACTGTCAAATTTGGTACTTGTTCTGTCACTGCATGCGACTTTCTGCTATCTCACTTTTGCCATCAAATACAGCACATAAGATGTAAAGGATTCAGCCAAACAGGTTACAGAACATAGGGGGCAAACAAAGATTTTTCAAGGAATAATCAACATAATGCTTCATTATTCATCAAAATGTAATCAAATTGTTCACAAATATACATACATACAAAACAAACAGTAGAAAAAAAAGTAGTAATAGGTGGTGTTAGGAGTTAAACTTCATGGCCGGCTCCCAGGTGTCCTCCCAGATTCTGTCACTGTAAATAGTGCACAAGTCATCTTACACACAGTATATACAATATAAAAAAATGGTATTGTGTTGTACAATAGTTTTCTAGGTCATTCATTTTATAATTTGTTTCTACACTTGGTCCCTTATAGCTTTTAAAGCGAACTCAAGACTTGTGACTCAGCATTTTGTGCGCATGTGTGCCTTCCAACCGAAATCAGACCCCTTCACAGAGAACAGTTAGCTTCATTGTCCATGGTACGGTTCGCGTTTTGTGTACTGCTAACAACACGACCCTTCCCATAGACCGCTGGAACATGCAGACAAGCCAACAACTACTCTTCGGGCTCAAGTCTGAATATATATCATCTGAAGCTGATAAATAAAGGTTTGCCCTTTTTCTGTTAGCTAATTTTATTGTGGTTTATTTTATGTGGTGTTTGTCAAACAGCAGTCATTTTGTTCCTAGTGAAAACTACTGTACCCATAATGCAGCAGAGATCTCCAGGTGGGAGAAGTGTGAACAGAAAGAGGACTGAAGCCCAAGTCATGGTTACATAATGCAGCAAAACACTGGACACTCAGTCACTTGGACACAGTCATGACACTTTTGAAGTTCTGTGTCGGGTTAACCATGTCGCTATGTAATTCATTGCACGACGGTAGGAGGCACAGAAATGTGGTAGGTGGACCCTTACAACAGGGTTCGTACACATTTTTCAAGGTCAAATTCAAGCACTTTTAAAGGAACTTAGGGCAGGATTTGTGAAAAAATAAACATTCATTATAAGTATTTTAATGCTAATGGGTGATGAAGCGTTTAAAACCAAAAAGAATGAGTCATACACACAGCACCGGCTCCCGTCTCGTTCCTGTCCCTGGTAAATACAGTATTTGGGGTGTACAGTAACGGTATTTACAGGCCATGGCTTGGGGGCTATTGTGTTGACGAGTTGATGATACTGTTGTGATGTAGCTGAATAAAAGGCAGTTTAGAGCTAACCGTGAAGTGCACAATGTAAACGAGCTCAGGTGGTGCTATATAATAATAGATATTGTGCGTGTCTACAGGTCTGATAAAGTTGTTATTATTATTGTTATTATTATTACGACCTTGCTTGTGAAGCACGTCTGTGTGGTTGAGTCCCTTGGGGTGGGTGGGCTAAAAGAGTGGTCTCAACTCATCAATAGAGCTTTTAGCCTTTATTTTTCTCGTGTTGTACCTTACACACAAGATTGCTCCAGACATTATACATTACGTTGTAAGTAAAGCAGGAGAAATTGTTTGTAAAAGTGAAACACACAAAAGTACTGACTGAGGCAAGTATTTTGATATTATTATTGTTACAGGCAAACATTGCATGGCCATAGTTGTTCTGACCAAAGAGAAAAGACACCAAGGTAGCAAAGTCACAGCCAGCTTGCTGACTGAGACTCTAACTTTTTAAAATATTGCTGTTTTCCAGCTATCAGAAGAAGCAGACTCCTGAAGCTGCTACTCGGGGAAGTAAGGAGATGAGAGCATCAACACCCAGCAAGCGAATAGCTGCTAAACTCTCTCATCGATTATCACCAATTGAACCAGTGTCTGAGGGGTTAGTATGTTTTCACTTTCTAAGTTTTGGTCATTAGGAATTTCAATCTTTTCAGAATATAGACAAAACATTGTAAAATGTTATAATATAACATAATAATTACCAGATTTGATTATGGAGCATTGGTATGTGTTCTAACGCTACTGTTCTCTTCTCTCCATAGAGGCCTCAGCTACATGATCCAGAGACGTGAGCAAGAAAAGAGAGAAGACAAGACCGTCTTGTTTTCCACACATTTATTTTATTATAAACATGTAAAAAAAATAAATAAATAAAACTTTGTACATACTGCAAATTTGAAAAATACTGTAAACTTTGAAAATAAATATAAAAATATATAATGTGCATAAATAGTTTTTATTTTTGGAGGAAAGTGGAATCTTTGGCTAAGAAATGTTTTTTTTTTTAGGTATTGTGGTCACAGGGACACAAAACAGGAGAAAATATCAGTCAGGCACCCTAAATGGAGCTTCTTTGTAACCTGTGTAGTTTGCAAAGGGGTCAGGGAAGTTTAACCAGATACGAAGAACACAGCAGCTCGGTATCGGCCTTCAGTTCCCTCTTCTCTGATGCCCATCCTGCCAGATCGTAAATCGCCAGTAGGAAGCAAACCGAAACTCTCGGTTATCGCTGCCCACATCTTGGCTGTCCTCGAGAGCAAAAGTGTTGTTCCACGTCAACCTAACCAGACGCAGTGTACCCTCATCCAGGCAGTACATCTCCATGTGTGCCACTCCTTCCAGAGTCAATTCCAAATCCTGAAACAAAAAACATTGAGAACAATACTAATAAGAATAACTTTAGTAATCCTCAAAGTGATGTTTTGATTTTATTTGATGTTATTTTTATTCTGATTCAACTTAGTATAATACCAGTTATGACATAATGACATTTTTGTTTTCCTTGTATTTACTTTGTTATGGCGCAGTGCTATTCATACCATTTATATTGTCTTATAATGGAAATGATTTCACAAATGATCTCACTGGCACTGGCACATAACACGTGGCTTGAGATATTGAATCATACTATTGCTGTTACATGATAATGACTGCACACTAATGTCAGCTTGTTAGCAAGCTTTATCCAATGTTATAAATATTAGCTATGTTGGTAATTACCACAGTCAGAAATTAGCTGCAGCCACAAGCCAAATGCTCGTCAAACACCATAACATTGTTAGCAGTCACATTAGCTTCAATCACAAAGCAATGGTTATCGCTAGCTTGTTATTCACCGTGGCTGGTGAAATTTGAACTTTAGTAACCATTTGGCCAGTGTAAGGTAAGCGTACTTTACATTACAACTGTCGTTTTGCTGAATTGATGCGCTAATGTTGTCAAAGAAACATACTAAAGCTGAACTAAGATAAACACTTAGTTTACTTACTTCGTCTCTTGACATCATGCTGTTCGCTGATGTAGGCTACCAAGGTAGTTCCGCGGAGGTATGCGAGGAAGTCTTGCAGTAAACGGTCGCGTGAACAGTGAGCAAACAAATAACCGTGTCACAGCATCAGCTGCACTGCTGTGAAGAGTTCATGCGCGCTCCCGCGCCGGCTTGGCTGATGGCTGCAGTTACCCAAACGGCCGTCGTGTCGCTATTGAGTCTTATTTCGTGATCCTGCCCTAAGTTCCTTTAAGGGCCATTTTCAAATTTTTCCAGCACCTTATCGCTGGGGTAAAATACATATCTACAGGAATATACACACTCATTTTTATTATTTTTCACTTTTTATCACAATTATGTACATTGTGCTTTAAAATTCTAAAATTATGTTTCATAATAGCAAAAAGTTTAGAAATTAAAGGAGAACACAAAGTTTTATTCAAAAAATTGGAAGCTACTTGGCGTTCTTCAGGCACACTCGCACCGAGACAAAGAGAGACCTGAGAGCACCCTGTAATTTTCCTTTTTGACATAAGTTTGTATGTTTCAAAATGCAGTGTTGGGAGTAACGCATTACAAAAGTAATGCAATTACTGTAATGCATTACTTTTTGCTGTAACGCAGTAATGTAAGGCATTACAAAAAAAATATTTTACTCGGTACAAATCCCAGTAACATGTGTTACAATGCCTTTTAAACCCGAAATTAAGTGGTGTGTTGTTTTTATACAAATTCGCCAACAACTTCCTGTTAGTGCTGACAACTGCAGCAGCAGACAAGTTGGACTCGCGAGATGGACATACGCTCATTATTTTCAGTTCCTCAGAGACAAGGATGTGAAGAACATTATAGCTACGTGCACTTTGTGTGCAAAACCAAAAGATCTCTCTACCTCGCGAAACAGCAATTTAACGAAACATTTAACGAAACATCTAGAGCGGTGCCACACTAACATTAAGCTAGTAACCAAAAGAAAGCAAACTGAGGATGAGAGCAGAGAAAAAACTAAGCAGCAAAAACATTCTCCCCATCTGCGATGCTTGAACAGCAAGAAGTGAGGAGACTGTGGCAGAGTATGTTGTCGAAGATATGCTGCCACTTTCAACAGTGGATTCTCCGTCTTTTAGAAAAATTGTGAGCAAGATCCCCGTCCAGGCTAGCAATAACAAGGTAAGCTATCATTGCCTCAACAGGTTAGTTCTGCTGGGCTACTGACTATAATATATCAGCCAATAGAACAGCGACATAACGTCAATCTGTTTCACATCAGTCTGTATCCAGATAAAACATACAAAAACTTCATAAACATTAGCTAAAAGGCCTTACAATGTAGGCTAATCTTACTTTATTAGAAGTAAGTCATGAAAATGGGAGAAAAGTGAACATTTCCTTTTCACACTTAAAGCTCCTGTTTGTAAGATGGTAAAACTGACGCTTTGGGTTTCCCAACTCCTCAGATACTGACGCTTTAGGATTGTAGGTCGGGTTGGCCACCATCTGAAAGCGTCAGTATCTGACGAGTTGGGAAACCCAAAGCGTCAGTTTTACCATCTTACAAACAGGAGCTTTAAAGCTCTTACGTATGTTAGTGCCTGGTGTGACGTTACAGAGACAAACTGAACAGTCCCGTTTCTGACTCTGGCACTTTCAGCTCTGGTGCATCAAATTCGACCTTCTCTTCAGCCATCCTTCTCTATTGCTACCAGTCTGCATGTGTAACGACACATGAACAATCAGGCACTAACTTAACAAGGTCACTTAACGTGATTAATGATGCGTTAATTATTCTTTAGCGTGTTATGGTTTAGCTAATGTTAGCGGTTAACATAAAGTGTTAACGTGCAGTGTTGGCCTAAGTTACTCAAAAAGTCTTAACTTACATTTCTTGTGACTGGAGAGCGCAGACTCTCCCATTGCACAAATCTGCAAATCTTTTTTGCAGACCTTGCATGAAGCCACTCTTTGATTCGGTCCTTATCTTATCCATAGTTTGTAGTTATCATTTTCAAGCCAACGCTTGTTAAAACAACAGCTTCCTGGCATTTTGTCATCTCCTGCTGTCTCTCTTTGAAAGGGGCGGGGTCACACACAGACCGGCAGGTCGCGGAGAGGAGCAGAGAGGCTCAGCGGAGCCCAGGAGGAAACATCTCCACATACGGTTCTCTTACTGATTTTATTTCTCCTTGTAATAAGCAAACTATCCAGTCTGATCCCAATTTTGTGAAAGACATAGAGTATATGACATTAGCATAGACATAATGTCAAGCACTTTCAAGCACTTAAACAAAAATCCAAGCACTTTTCAGACCTTGAAAACACAACACGGATTTCAAGCACCCGTACGAACCCTGTTACAATAGTATCTGTCTGGCACCACAGAGCCCTCTGCACTCTGCGTCAACATGTAACCCTGAATTGGGCTAAAGACCCCATCAGAGCTAAAGTGGACTAGCAAGTGATCTGAGTCCTCTTTAAGTGAACTCATTATGTGAACACAAGGGGACCTGGGATATTTTGCTTCAGTCAACTTCACAGCCCATTTAAGAGGACTGAGTTTGGTTTTCAGCAGTTTTCACTTTGAACAAAATGACTGTTTGGCAAACACCATATAAAATCAACCAAATAAACCAAATAGAATTAGCAAATGTATAGGGCAAAGCTGGTTTGAATGTTAGCTTCAGATGTCATACGACCAAACGTGAGCCAGAAGACTTACTTGTACTACATGTACTCATGTGGTCTCAGTTCGGTTCACTTCAAGAGGGGTCTGAGTATTGTTGGTGTGTTCCTTATGCCCAAAATGGCTGAGTCACTCGTCTTTGTTCACTTTGAGGGTTGAAAGGGACCAAGTGTGAAAACACTACGACTGTGTGTGTAGCTATGGTATATTATAACAAGTATATTAATATTATACTACCCATTTAAATGTGTAAGTAATACTCCATCATCATCTTTAAGTAAAACCGCAGTTACATTAATTCATAGGGCTAAGGTATGGATGAATGAATGAATACGTATTACATATACAGAATAAGCCAGCACTCACCATGAAGGGCAAGGCAGCCAGCGCACCTTGACCTCTGCCTTCCCCTGCAGAAACACACACACACACACACACACACGCACACACACACACACACACACTTTATCCGTTTAGTGAAGTTACTGTAATGACTTTACCATTCAATTAATGGTTTTCAAACTTGGCTCTCTACACTGGCTTGAAAGCTCAATAAAAATTATAAAAAACATCTGTTGTGGCATTCCATTTGCATTGTTGTTCTTGGCTAGGATTTACTGTATGTAACACTTGTGAGAGGGTTGAGATTTGCTTTAGTGTCACTGTATTGTCATATGTGGAATGACAGATGAGCCAGTCAAGAGATTTTCAGACAGCCTGATGAAAAATATGGTTCTACATCTTACCCCATTCATCCGTCTTGCGATGATTTTGTCAGTTGGGAAGACCATCTGTCGCCTGCATTTTTTGCAACCTTAAATGACAAAAGCAAAAAACAGTTTGTCGATCAACAGATCAACAAGTAGCAGATGTTGGGTGATCCTGTGGGTATTCCAAAGAGTGGTGGAGCAGTGTCATGCTGGAAAGCAGCAGCTTAGGCAGACAGAGCAATACAACAAGAGAGCTAGGGAGCAGCTAGCTACTGGCTAACAAGGAGGGAAGAGGTAAGAAGAAGCTGGCAGAGAAGTTGGATGGGACAATGTACACTGTTGTTTCTGTGAATGACACTACTCACACAAACAAGATCAAAAGTCACTCAGGAAACATCAAGACTTAAACAGTCACTTAAACAGTTTCTTAGAGTAGCCTTATGCAGTCCTGTGTGCTTTTGTAACACCTTTAATGTAACAATGCCTATGCCATAAAGTGCCCACAGGTACAGAGTGTAGTTTGTGTCCAGCCTAAGGTCATTTCACAATCTCAAGTCCCAAGGGGCAAGTACATGCACATTGTCTGTAGTGACTTTAAAATGCTGAGCTGACACAAAAAGCTTAACCTTAAACTATAACCTAGTATTGCTTTCTTTGCAGCCTTAGTGCATTATCATAAACATTCACCTTAAGTTGAACTGAACTAATACCTTTTAAAGTGGACCAAAGCAAAAAGCACTCCATTCTATTCGTGCACACATCATGAGTTCATCTCAAAGAGGAAGACTCAGATCTCTTCCTGGTACACCTAGGCTCTGATGGGGCCTCAGTTCTCTAGTGCTTTTTGGGCTGTGTAGTTGCTCTGCGTTGACTGTATCATCAACGTCCTTATATGCATGTTATGAACTCTCTGGTATTAGCAGTGTTGGGCATGTTACTTTTAAAAAGTAATTAGTTATAGTTACTTCTCCCAAAAAGTAACTGAGTTAGCAACAGAATTACTCCACTATAAAAGTAATTAGTTACCAGGAAAAGTAACTATTGCGTTACTTTTATTTCTTCCCCCTTTTGAGCTCGGCAGTCATTTTAGCGTACTCGGCATCTACATATGTATTTAGAAAATGTCTTTCTGCATGGCGGACCAGCACCTGCTCTCCCCGATATTTTTGCCAGTGAGTGCTCTGAGGGTACTGAGTCAGCTGTTGATAACAGGAGCAAGTTCTCGACAACATACCTGTCTATCATTGCATTCAGTTCAGTCTGTGTCACAAGTTTTTGTGAAGCTGTTTGCGGAGCTCACGTTAGCCACACCTGGCCTGCTATCATCATCAACAGCGTCAGCAACAGAGTTTTTGGCCAGTGTTAGTTTTGTAGAAGCGTGTGCCACTGAGAGATGCTTCATTAGATCAGAGTATCTTACAACAGACGTGGACAAAGGAGATTAAAGTAGTGTCTGTACTTCCACTTTGAAAACGTTAACTTTCCCTCCGGACTCGCCATTGCTGCAGTTCACCTCTGCTAGTTTGTGCGTGTGAGGTAGTGTTGTGTCAGTCGCGAACGTGTCGTTCAAACGAACAAATCTTTTGAGTGAACGAAGTGAACAGAATCACTTCATGAACTGATTTGTTCCTTTCTCAGTTCAGTTGAGCTCAGCCGCGAGCATGCCGGCCGGGAGTGGAACTGCCGCGACTCATACAGAGAACTGTGAGGACGTGATTCACGTTCGCGCTGTGATTCGTTCATGATTTGCGAACCTACTGCACACAGAGAACTGTCGCTGAGGACCTGATTCTCGTTCACGTACTGTGCTGAGAGTGGCGCTGTGTCACTCACCCACTCACTCAGGGCAGAGGAGTTGATTCACGTTCAGTTACCGTACTGCTAAAATTAGCGCTGTGTTGCTAACATCCGTGTAGCATCATGACCTGCCGTCACGTTCGCGAATGTGATTCACGTTCACGCTGATTCAGTGACAGCGCAAATGTGATTCACGTCCTCAACAGGTCGTTCGCGAAGGAGGGACGCCAGGACGTGAATCACGTTCGTGCTGTCACTCACTCATGATTCGCGTCACTGAGGACGTGATTCCCGTTCACGTACTGTGCCGAAAGTGGCGCAAGTTTGCTTGTTTCATAAACATAAAAATAAGTATACTATTAATGTCTGGGTGTTTTCATATTCATATTGTCCCCTTTAACTGAACCAAACCTAGTCCTTTTAAACTGAACCAAGAAGTGGACCAAAGCAAAAAGAAATCAATAATCTTTATGTTCACATTATGAGTTCTCTGAAAGAGGACTCTGATCTCTTTCTGGTCTACTTCAGCTCTAATGGGACCTCATCCTATGCCTATTCACACTCACCTGCAGCTGGGGCTGATCGTGTGTCTCCTGAGCGTGTGGTTGGGGCTGAGGGTGCAAGGGGAAAAGTTAAAGAATGACATTTTCAGATTCTTGTGTGAGGTGCTGATATTGGAAATCAAAACTGAGCTGGAGTGGTACTGCTATTGATAGCTAAAATAACAGTTTTCCCAAAAGTTTGAGTGGATAGAGAGATAATAAGAAATGGTGAACCATATCACTGTATATAGTGTAGTTCACTGACTTATTTGTTGTTGGCATGATCAAAGTTATTCATTATAATTAAGCATTTTCTGAAGAACAAACTTGTGGGTTATAAAATTACAAAAGTAAACAACTTAAAGGAAAGGCAGAGGACTAACTGCGAACATCAGACTGGCATGGGTGTATTTTACCCTTTATTAACTTATTGCAACAGGTGAAGTTCACCTGGGTTAATTTGTTTTTGGCTAATACAACAATTAAAAAAATATGGGCAAATTTACAGATTGGGTGCAACAAATGTGTACTTACACTGTCTTTTCTTTTTCCGTGGCTGCTTAGGGTCTACAGCTGGGGCTGAGAGTGCAAGGGGATGAGTTAAAGAATGATATATTCAGAGTCTCAGGGGAGCGGCTAAATTAATTGAAAGAGATGGCATTCACCTTGTGTAACTTGTTTTAGATCAATACAATGAATACAAAAAACATGGGACAAATTTACAGATTGGCTGCAACAAATGTGTACTTACTCTGTCTTCTCTTTTTACATTCCTGGGGCTGGGGAATATGCTGGGGCTCCTGAGGTTGTGGCTGGGGCTGAGGGTCCATGGGATAAAGATCCAGGATTAAATATTCTTGGGCTAATGGCTGGTCTTCGGGGAGGTGGTGGTCTTCGGGAAGGTGGTGGTCTTCAGGGTTGGGCTGGCCTTTGGGGAGGTGGTGGTCTTTGGGGTGGGGCTGGTCTTCGGGGAGGTGGTGGTCTTCGGGGTGGGGCTGGTCTTCGGGGAGGTGGTGGTCTTCGGGGTGTGGCTGGTCTACGGGGAGGTGGTGGTCTTCGGGCTGGTCTTCGAGGAGGTGGTGGTCTTCGGGGTGGGGCTGGTCTTCGGGGAGGCGGGGCTGGGGCTGGGGCTGATCTGTTGTGGAGACCCAAGTAAGCAAAAATTTCAGTTCTGTACATATCGTCAGAAGAATCTACAGACAACAGTAATGAACTCTGCATAAAACTAATCTAACCTTTTATTTTGAGAATAAACTCATAAGCCGTCTTCATATTGTTCAGGAAGTCGGTTATGCTTTTATTTTTTGGCAGATTCGTCACTACATCTGCCACCCATCTACATAAATTGCAGTCCATCTACTATTTAAAAAGACCCAATCTGGCAAAAAATAGTTTTTATCACTTTCTATAAGTGTTGTCCATTTCAGTAGATATACTGTGAAATTGATACACAGCATTTTTTATTGCAACTGCCAGTGCTCCATTTCGTTTGAAATAATTGATCAGATGTTGTGACAGTACTAAAGATCGGTCCCACTCCACACTGTAGTGGGTCATTAGATTACTAGGTACACAATTGACATAATCAACTTCCTTTACAAATAATTTTCTTTTTTTTTTATCTTACACGAAACATTACCTTTGTACAACCAACATTCACATAGCGTAATGTGCTAGGTAATAGTGGTGTAGTGAATAGAGGTCTGGGTTTCTAAACACTGTGAGGCTAGTTTCACATCGCAAGACTCCTACCCCAGTGTGGACTGAAGACAGTCTTGAACTGATATCCTAACCCTTTAGCAGTCTCTTTGAAATAAAAATGAAGACTAAAGAGTGTTACAAGTTTATGTGTGGGCTATGCAGTGGTTTACTAGTTTGCCTGTGTTGTTGGCCATTTACTTGGTGAAAATCTTGAGTAACTAAGAAAAAGACTGACATAATTGATGTCTCAAGTGAAAAAATTAGGACATATTTTTGGCAGAGTATATCAGTTTTAGAAACTGTTTGGTGTTGTGTACCAGGATATTGTTTAAATTACCCACAAAGCCATTTAGAATACATGCAGCATTCATTTAGGACCTCTGAAAAAAAAGTCCACAGCTTATAAGGCCAACTTAAACCATCAAAGTGTTATATATAAAAATCCTATATTTAAACCTCAACTTCTGTTAATTCTCAGAAAGAGTCATTGACTATGGTCTGAAAAACATGATGGTATTGACAGAATTGATAGAACTGACAATAACATTACATACATTGTGGGCGAGTTAGAGCAGCTGTTAGCATCCCCAACCGACATCTGGGAGACTGGGATTCGCTCATGCCGCTTTGGATAAAACATCTGCTAAATACCTGTCACTTTTACCTTTACATACATATTAGATGCTAGGTACTACTTGATTCTTTTTTTTTTATTCCCACCCCATATTCCAAAAAGCATGTATAGTAGCTCCTAACAGGCAAATTTAGGAGCAACTCCTAAAAATAATAGGCGTGTCAGTCGTAACTTTAGGACTCCTAATTTTTGAAAATAAGAGTTATTCACAAAACATTTTAGGCCTAAAAGTAGCACCTAAGTCTGAGAGACCTTAGAAGTAGTCCAGAGGACTCCTAACTCGCTAAGACCTAGTCACAGCCGAATGTTTGGAGACGCTAAATGACAGGGAATTATTAAAACGATGTCGGATGGACCGTGAAGGGATTTAAGTTGTGGTTGAGTTGGTGAGGGACGCAATAACGTTCCCAACCAACCGAAACAATCCAATAACGCCGGAGTTAAAATGTTTGGCAACACTCCGGTATTTGTCTATGGGGAAAATGCAGCTCTTCGCACGGGACTAGTATTACCTGGGGACCTCAAGTGATTTAGAAATTATCCCACCACGTCTGTGTTTTGTGCGGCTCATTCGCACAGGATAAGCAAAGTCTGTGTTTTAACTCGGATTTACTGACATTATCCCCGGGTTGATCGCACCAGAGCCCTTGTTGGAGCAGCACAATGGTTAGATATGGATATTTTTGATATAATAACTGGTGAGCCTGTTGAAAGATGGAAAAATGTTCCTTACCGCATGCTGCCATGCATGTAATCCATCTAATCATCTTTCGAGATTTTGTTCTTCTGATGAACCTCCTGAATTTGCACTTAATTCTCCTCATAAATACATTTCTTTATCCAATATCTTTTCATAGGCTTTGTCATGGGCTTGTAGGCAACTTCCTTATTTTCACTTCATGCATTGTGTGGCCTAAATGACTTTTCAATGGGCTGCCCTGTCACTCAACAACCAATCACTGTTGTCACGGTGTCTAAGTGCGTCCTTGTAAAATGACGTCATCCATAGCAACAGAGAGTTACTTCTAGTTTAGGAGTTCAATGTTTTCACAACTAAAAATAGGTCTCAGCGGCTTTATGAATTACTGTTAAGAAACAACTCCTACATAAAAACTTTTAGTCCGATTTAGGAGTACTCCTAACGTTAAGATAAAAGTCTTTGTGAATACGGGCCCTGATGTTTATCTCAAGTTCGTGTTTACAGATGAAACTGTTTGTTTTCTTCTGATCTATGCATCTACAGATGGGGTCCTTGCCCCATCACACATTATCAATGAAAAGTGACAGAAATCATGTTGGGGGGACTTTCTGTAGGGAGAGAGATTTTATATTCCGGAATGATGGAAATGATCCCCTTAGGACAGACGGATGGATGTGCATGTTAATGTAAATACTGTATGTACTTTGAGTTTCACATTGATTACCACTCAATTCATGAAGTATGAGCATTTTTACTTACAGCAATATTGGCAGGGGCCACCATCTGTGCTGCATTCCTTTGGTTGATGACACCCTGCCCCCACTCACTCGTGTGGTGGTCTTTTGATTTTTGCAGCTTAAGGTTTCTGCAAAGGCTTTTAAAACAGGCACTGCACAATTTACTATTGGCCTGATTCGGCACCTGGCAGTAAGGGCAGGGCTTGAACTTTGGCTTTGTCATTCTGAAATGTACAACAGACACACAAACAAAATATCAATATTATACTGTATATCAAACATTGATGCAAACTAGGGCTGCACGATTCTGGAAAAAATGTGAATCACGATTTTTTTGCTTAGAATTGAGATCACGATTCTCTGGCACGATTTTTTTCAATAAATGTTTATTGCACTGATGAACTTTAACAAAACAAAAGAAAAAAAAAAACTATTGCTTTGGCAGAGGCATAGTAGTAGTTCTATCATTGGAAGAGAAATGATTTTCAAAAAAGTAAAAAAAAAAAAAGTTTGATTCCAAGATGAGAGGGCATCCTTTAATCCCTGGCCAGGGCAACGCCTGGTATGGTTTTCAGGGAAAAAAGCTGTCTGTGAAGCACCGGCTTTTGTTATAGGCGCTATAAAATGAACGGTCGGACATTTAAGGTGATTGTAGAGATTTGTGGTGTTGCCTGCGGTGCTGCAACGAGGCCTGCGTTTGGGGGGACTTCCAAAAATCCGGGAGGAAAATAGGAGCATTTGTCGGTGATGCAGCTCGAGATTAAAAATGCTTCAGAATTGCTGTGTGTAGAAATGAGATCGCGTGTATGTGTGAATTGAGATCGCGATTTTTTTTACGATTTTTCGTGCAGCCCTAATGCAAACACATGTATGCTCAAAAAAGACAAAGTATTCATGCACATTCAGGTGGGCGAGTTGGAGCAGTGGTTAACATCCCCGACTTACATCCAGGAGACCATGTCGATTTGGAAAAAAGCGTATACTACATACCTGTCACCTTCACCTTCACCAAACAAAACCCTTCACAACTTGGACTCAATTTGTGGTGATTATATTGTAAGTCCTGATTGCTATGTTATATTGAAAAAATCTACTTTTGACACCTGACTCAAATGGCTGTTTGTTGCCCATCTGTGTGTAAAACTGAATAGGCCTACAGCTTGGGGACGGGCCTACTGACATAGCATGCTGAATTTTCAAACTAACAGCCATATCCTGGCAATAATTCCCCTTAAGTTTTAGATGTTAGCTTACTTTAACATCTACATCCAGCAAATAAGGGTAAAGAAATGTAAAAGTTACAGTTACTTGTTTGGCATGCTACTTTATCCTGAATATTGGCCTGAAAATTGACATTTTCAAGACAGCAGTATGCTTAACTTAGCACTAATCAAACATTATTAAATGTTTGCTAGCTTAGAAGCACACTTAGCTAGCTAAGATGCTAGCCTATATTGTGCAGTCTCATGCACATTTCCTTTGGTGGAAGGAGGTATTATAGGTCTCTATCCCATGAAATTGATACAGTGCACTCAGGACGACAATAACGGTGGTTTAAGATGTAGGCTAAATACAATACATTTTCAACGCATTGTTTGCATGCATGCTGTAGTTACTTCATAGACAGTAAAGTTGTACTTACGTAGCAGAGTCGAAAAACGCAATGATGGTTGGGATCGTTGTACACGCTGACGCGTCACCATCAACGTAGTTGGTCAACATAATGTAAGAACTTGCGACAAAATAAATCATCATAGGAAATATGCATTCTTCTCAATTTCCTCAGTACGACGGAGTATTAGGGCCAGACTAAGAGAACAAAAATATTATTATTTTCTGAAATTACGAGAATAAAGTCATAATGTTACGAGAATAAAGTAGTCAGTTTATGAGAACTCCTCTCGTATTACCGTATTACGAATTTATTCTCGTAACATTACGACTTTATTCTGGTAATATTACGACTTTATTCTCATATTTTATTTGATTTTTTTCCTCTTAGTATGGCCCTAATACTCCGTCGCAGTTATCCAACTCCACTTACTCAGGAGCTAAATAAAAAAAATGTATACAAGTCAAGATAAACATCTGTAACACAAAATGCATCACCTGAAACCGAAACTTCCAGCGCAGGCAAGCCTCACGTTAGCTAACCTTGAGTCAAAATCCACCGATGAGGGATTTGCATTCAAATCTGTCAAATGTCTCTCTGCGTCGATCAAATCCCTCTGCGTCAATGTCCGACGTACAGGGGGTACCCTGTGCGTCGGACATCGATGCCAGGGGGAAATGACCAAACGTCAGTATGTGATGAGTAGGGATGAGACTGTGTTGGATGCCACAGCACCACACTCTTCAATGTCACGTCCCACCACCATACTCTGACATGCAACATCACACAACCACACTCTGGCATTTCATGTCACACCACTAAACTCTGGCATGTCACATCACTCTGGCATGTCACACCAGGACAATCTGCCATGTCACGTCACACAAGCACACTTTGGCATGTGACGCCACAGCACCAAACTCTACCGTGTTGCGTCACTGGCTTGTCACGTTGTGATGTGGCAGGACACATGCCACATCACTGCACCACAATCTGGTGTTATGCCCCAGTCTAGGGGGCCTAGGACACAACATGAAAAAGCCCCATCTTCCCCAAGTCCCAAGTGGCCACAAACAATGATTTGTTTGAATACTAAGAAAAAGGTTTTATTTACAAAAATAGTTGAAGTGACAACAATAGATAATGATATATATAAGCTGAGCTATAGGCTTCAGGGTGGACTAAGGCCAAAATAACAAACAAAAGGTTCCTGTCTAGGAAATAATAAACCTTACCTAACCAAACTTAAGAAGAAACAAATGACACAAGATTTACCTCCCTAACTAAATAAACAGGAAATAACAATGTTAACAAAACTGGTAGTCCACCCTTACTACTCAAAGAAACTAAACAACTCAAAAGGACTACAAAGCTGAACTGAAGTGTGGCCGGTTGGAAGATGAGAAGGATGAGGAATGCCTGCTGCCATCAGACGTCCGCCATCTTGGCTCCTTATAAAACCAGGTAGTTTTCAGCATGCAGCCAATCAGGAGCCAGGGCCTGGAACCACTCCACCAATCAGGGCAAGGCTATGGCACACACCTATTTGCATAAAGGATTGAAAGAGGCAAAAACCACAGGGCACACACACACAGCACATATGCGTGCTGCTTAATGGGTCTATGGCCCTCCACGTCAACGTTGTGATACAGGACAGACGTTTGGCGGGGATGGTCAGAAAAAAGGAACAAATTATCCTCAATCAAAGCGATGATATCTGCACGGGCTGAGGCAGACAGATGAGACAAAAAACCTTCCAAGTTACTTAACATCTCTGAATTCCTCAAACAAGCGTCCGGTATTAAACCACTTTTCTCTGCCAACTCATCATCAGCAAGGTGGTACTGAGGAGGTGCAGCAGACACGGACATCAGGAGTGTCTGCTGCAGAGTTGACGGAGGATTACACTCTCTAGAAAAGTAATTTTTCAACATGTTTATATGGCATACTCTGGATTTTCGTTTCCGATCGGGGGTCTGAACAACATAATCTGTATCACTGAGTTTTCTCTCCACCATGTATGGACCCGAAAACCGAGACCGCAAGCTGGATCCAGGTTACGGAAGCAGCACCAGAACTTTTTCACCTGGTTGGAATACACGGAGGACAGACTTTTTGTCACAACGACGCTTCATTTTGGATTGGCTTTGTGCCAGATTTTCACGAGCCAGCTGACAAGCATGATTAAGACTCTCACGAAACAAACTGACATAATCCAGCACATTATGCTCAGGTTTTGGTGACTCTGACAGCCACTTTTCTTTAAGGAGCCAAAGGGGACCGTGCACCGTATGGCCGAAAACCAAATCACAGGGACTGAAACCTAAGGACTCTTGTGGAGTTTCACACACAGCGAATAACAGAAGAGGGAGGCCCTCATCCCACTCTTTGTTGGACTGGAGGCAGTATTTGCGCATCATGCATTTTAATGTTTGGTGGAACCTCTCAAGCGCGCCTTGGGACTCTGGATGGTAAGGACTTGATTTTACATGTTAAACTTTTAACTCCTTCATTACCTGTGCAAACAATTTTGACATGAAATTTGTGCCTTAGTCACTCTGAATAGTTTTAGGCAAACCAAAAGTTGAAAAGAACTTAGTGAGAGCTTTCACAACTGGTTTTGCTCTTAGAGTGCGCAGTGGGATGGCCTCAGGGTAACGCGTCGCGGCGCACATCACAGTCAGGATATACTGATGTCCAGATTTAGTTTTTGGTAACGGACCTACACAGTCTACCAACACTCGTTCAAACGGCTCCCCAAACACCGGAATCGGGTGCAGGGGGGCCGGACGAATAGGTTGGTTTGGCTTTCCCACAACCTGACATGTGTGACAGGTGTGGCAATATTTCACTACGTCGGATTTTAACAGAAATTGCGCAACACGCGATGGTACGTCTTTTTGACACCAAGGTGGCTAAGCTGGAGTCATGTGCCAGACTTAGAATTTGCGCACTATAGTCTGTTGGCACAACCACCTGATTGACAATGTGCATCTTACTGGAGTCAGGACTCAGGCATTACATTTGAAACGCGAGGTGCCGCCGGCATAGAAAAAAACGCTTTTATGTGTCAAGAGGAATTCATCAGCCAACACGGCTGCTTTAGTTACAAAGGCAACTTTTTGTTCATTCAAATAAACAACAATTCGTTCCGGCAAACACTTTTTATATTCCTCGAGCAAAATGAGCTCTCTCATTTCCGCCACAGATTTAACATTAAACGCCTGGCACCATTTGTCAAACAAAACGCTCTTATCACGCACAAACTCAACGTATGTCTGGTTGGCAGTTTTTTCACTATTTCTAAATCTTTGGCGATAAGCTTCTGGGACAAGCTCATAAGCCTGCAACACAGTCTTTTTTAATCTGTTATAGTCAAGACTATCCTCAATAGACAGACTGGCACAGACCTCCTAGGCCTTCCCCACTAGTTTACACTGAAGGAGAAGTGACCAGAACTCTTTGTGCCAACTAAGGGCGGCAGCTATCCGCTCAAAAGCGCTGAAATACGAGTCCACCTCTCACGGTGGGACCAAAGCAATGTGCTTACTAATGTCAAAAGCAGGAGCAGAAACAGAGCTACGGCCAAAGGGAGACACAGGGGAGGAGGCTACAGGAGCTCCTTTCTCCAGCTCAAGCACCCTGATACGCAGATGCATGGCTTGCACCTCTAGCTGTTTATTCTTATTCTCTACCTCTTTTATTTAGAGAGCTATGCGGAGATCCTCTGTGGTCATGCCACCACCCATGAGAGGCTCCGTGACCGGCCCTGGCTCCACACCAGCAGTGAGAATGGTAGCAACTTCCGCCGCTTTCACCTCTGCCACCAGTGCGTCACCTGCCGCGTCACCCACAGCGGCAGCGTCAGCCACATCAACAGCCGGTCTAGGTAGGAGGCCCTGCTCCACTAACTTAGCACACAGCAACTGCTTGAGCTCTGCTTTCTTGGCACTGTAGGCCACCTGCACATTATAACAATTTGCCACAATCAACACGCCTGCTTTTTTGCATTTTTCAATTTTAGCCAAAGATGGACTGGTCACAGAATCATCCAGCGAAAACTCCATAATTCCCCCCGACACATCAGACAAAAAAAACGCCAACCAGAAGAAAAAAAATACTCACCGGAACTACCCTAAAACAAAGCGAGACAAGAAGACGGATGAGCCCCCAATCATGTTATGCCCCAGTCTAGGGGGCCTAGGACACAACATGAAAAAGCTCCATCTTCCCTAAATCCCAAGTGGCCACAAACAATGATTTGTTTGAATACATCACACCGCCACACTCGGGGTCACACCACCACACTCTGACATGTCATGTCACACCACCACACTCTTGCATGTCACGTCACGCCACGCCACCACACCATACTCTGTCATGTCACATCAAACCAGCACACTCTGGCATGTCATGTTACACCACCACACTCTGGTATGTCATGTCACACCACCACATTGTGGCATGTCTCATCACACCACCACACCCTGGCATGTCATGTCACACCACCACACTGTGGCATGTCATGTCACACCACCACACCATACTCTGTCATGTCACATAACACCAGCATAATCTGGCATGTGACGTCAACCTGGCATGTCACAGCAGGACAATCTGCCATGTCACGTCACACCAGAACATTTTGGCATGTAACACCACAGCACCAAACTCTGCTGTGTCGCGTCACTGGCTTGTCACACCACCACACTCTTCAATGTCGCGTCACACCACCATACTCTGGCATGTCAAATCACACAACAACACTCTGACATGCCACATCACAACGCCACACTCTGGAATGACACTTCACACCATCACAATCTGGGTCACATCACCACACTCTGTCATGTCACATCACACCAGAACACTCTCCCATGTCACCTCATACCACCACACTCTGGCATGTCACGTCACACCACTACACTCTGCCATGTCAAGTCATACCAGCACACTCTTGCATGTCATGTCACACACCAGCACACTCTTGCATGTCACGTCACACCAGCACACTTTGGCATGTCATGTCACACACCACCACACTCTGGCATGTCACGTCACGCCACCACACCACACTCTAATCATGTCACATCACACCAGCACCCTCTGGCATGTCACGTTACACCAACACACTCTCTCATGTCACGTCACACCACCACACTTTGGCATGTCACGTCACACCACCATACTCTGCATGTCACGTCACACCACCATATTCTGGCATGTTAAATCATACAACAACACTCTGGCATGTCACGTCAGTCTGGCATGTCACACAAGCACACTCTGGCATGTCACGTCACACAACCAGTCTCTGGGTCACACCACCATACTCTACCATGTCGTATCACACCACCACACTCTTGCATGTCACGTCACACCACCACACTCTGGCATGTGACGTCACAACGCCACACTCTGGAATGACACTTCACACCATCACAATCTGGGTCACATCACCACACTCTGTCATGTCACATCACACCAGAACACTCTCCCATGTCACCTCATACCACCACACTCTGGCATGTCACGTCACACCACCATACTCTGGCATGTCAAGTCATACCAGCACACTCTTGCATGTCATGTCACACACCAGCACACC
Source organism: Sparus aurata (assembly GCF_900880675.1). Lineage (NCBI taxonomy): Eukaryota > Metazoa > Chordata > Actinopteri > Spariformes > Sparidae > Sparus > Sparus aurata. The sequence continues at coordinate 31,010,046 of NC_044193.1, read as the reverse complement.
CTTGCATGTCACGTCACACCAGCACACTTTGGCATGTCACGTCACACACCACCACACTCTGCATGTCACGTCACACCACCACACTCTGGCATGTCACATGCCACACTCTGGCATGGCACTTCACACCACCACGATCTGGGTCACATCACCACACTCTGTCATGTCACGTCATACCACCATACTCTGGCATGTCACATCACACAACCACACTCTGCCATGTTACGTGACACCACCATACTCTGCATGTCACGTCACACCACCGTACCCTGGCATGTCAAATCACACAACAACACTCTGACATGCCATATCACACCACCACAATCTGGCATGTCACTTAACACCACCACACTCTGGCATGTCACATCAGTCTGGCATGTCACACAAGCACACTCTGGCATGTCACGTCACACAACCACTCTCTGGGTCACACCACCATACTCTGCCATGTTGTATCACACCACCACACTCTTGCATGTCACGTCACACCACCACACTCTGGCATGTGACGTCACAACGCCACACTCTGGAATGACACTTCACACCATCACAATCTGGCATGTCATGTCACACCACTACACTCTGCCACGTCATGTCATACCAGCACACTCTTGCATGTCATGTCACACACCAGCACACTCTTGCATGTCACGTCACATCAGCACACTTTGGCATGTCATGTCACACACCACCACACTGTGGCATGTAACGTTACACCAACACACTCTCTCATGTCACGTCACACCACCACACTTTGGCATGTCACGTCACACCACCATACTCTGGCATGTCACTTCACACCACTACACTCTGCCATGTTACGTGACACCAGCACACTCTTGCATGTCACGTCACACCACCACACTCTGCCATGTCATGCGACACCACCATACTCTGGCATGTCACGTTACACCAGCACACGCTGGCATGTCAAGGCACACCACCACACTCTGGCATGTCACATCACACCACCATACTCTGGCATGTCACGTCACACCACTACACTCTGCAATGTCAAGTCATACCAGCACACTCTTGCATGTCATGTCACGCGCTACCACACTCTGGCATGTTACGTGACACCAGCACACTCTTGCATGTCACGTCACACCACCGTACTCTGCCATGTCATGCGACACCACCATACTCTGGCATGTCACGTCACACCAACACACTCTCTCATGTCACGTCACACCACCACACTCTGTCATGTCACGTCATACCACCATACTCTGGCATGTCACATCACTGCACCACACTTTGGCATGTCACATCACACCACTACACTCTGCCATGTTACGTGACACTAGCACACTTTTGTATATCACGTCACACCACCGTACTCTGCCATGTCATGCGACACCACCATACTCTGGCATGTCATGTTACACCAGCACATGCTATGACGTTAAATGGATGTCAAAACAACCACAGAGACATGCAGCAACGCACGCACGCACGCATGATTATTTTGTTATGCGTGCGTGCGTTGTTACGTGCAGATTGTATTTCACGCGTAAGAAAAAGCTGCGTACGTATGAAGCAGTGTGTGCACGTCTGTCTGTCACTGTTTGACAATTGTTGTTAAGCATTCACACATACTTGCGGTCGCCGATTCTGATGCTACGCAACCGGAAGTTGATCCGCGTACATAAACGCCTCACGTAGTTGGCCTTTTCATTTGAATCAACCAGGGGAGGCAGCAGTGAGCCATACTTTGCCTGCTGGAAATTCAAAAGGAGAAGAAGAAGAAGAAGAAGACGGGGGATGAGAAAGGTGACTGGGAAATGGTTAATATTTACGTATAAATACATAGGTCATTTGTGTTGTGTAAGCTTAAAAGTAGAGTCTGGAGTATTGCTTGTTACAGTTTGTAAACAAAACATTGAAACTGGGCCCCTCCTCTCGGGCTCAACTGTGTAATGTTAGCCTCCTGCCCCTGACAGCAGCAGTTACCAGGACCACAAAGGTAAGGAAATACAGTCCGAGAGAAGCGCTGGTGCCTCCGTCACCAACACCGGGAGCCTCCGGTGTTATGTTGCCGTTGTGGTCAGCTGGGAAGACGGTATTAGCGGTGGATGCTAACCGCCACCACTAGCCAATGTTAGCATCGAGTTAGCTCACCACCACATCAGTCTACAGTCTAGGCTTTAGTTGTCAGTGATAGGAATCGGCCCGCGGCTCCAGCACTTCACTCAGGCTATATTTCTTTTTCTTTGCCGTCCTGACTGCTGCTGCTGAGAGAGAGAGACGTGCTAGCACCTGGCTGTTGTGAATTAAGCTGAATGATTCATTCTTATTTCTATTGGTTGTTTACCATTCCTGGTATTGTATAGTTAACCATGTACCTGCTGTTCTGATAACTGCTTTTTATTCTCTGTTACAGAACCACACAACTTTCATATACCTTCCACACACACATACTCATCTGTCACACTCACACCATCAACCATTCCTAATCAGCAATTGAGAAACTAAAAGGAACTAAAACTAAAAGGAAATAATTCTAACCCAGCGGCCATAAGTGATTCAGTCCAGTTTACCATACAGTCCTTAGAATAAATCTCCACAACACATTCGTAACATGTCTTACAACGAGAGAAGGTCACCAGATAACACAGTCACCAGTTAAACCCACCGGGGACCATGACGTTGTGGGAAGACTAGCTATCAGACTGCACATCAATTCTGAATCAGGTAAGCAGTATCTATGTGATCTTTGAACCCAAATCATGATTGCGAACTTTTAACATTATAGTTTAACAACAGATCCACTCAGACACATGTCACACTGGTGAAAAGCACCCTTATAACTGAGTTTTGAGAGCTTAAAAAAATAGTGTTGCCTGTAACGTTGTGTCTGGTTTTCACCATTTTATATACCTACACTAAGCTTGTCCTTTTTCATGTCAGGTGTATTGTTGATACAGGGCTAAACCAGGGTTTGACAAGAGTTGCCAATGTCTGATTCTACACCCGAACACAGCAGAGTGGTCGGGGCCTGCAGACCGACCCAGTTACACCTGCAGCGAGCAGACAGAGGAAGAGGAGTGTGAGATCCACGGGGAAAGGAGCAGGAGAAAGAGAATGACAGCTGTCGCCAGCAGACGGGCATTGACTGTCGGACTAATTGAGATGTGAGTTTATACTCTGCCCTAGGGATGTAATGAGATCAAAATCTACAGTATTTGCCGTCATTTCATACCATACATGTTCACAATAATATTGAGACACTTTTGTTATCACGATATCGTGGTGTTACCAATACGTTACATCCCTACTCTGCCTCCATTGTGCGAGTAGCGATCCCTGGTCGTGGAAAGTTATTGCGAATGTGTGTAAAAGTACAGTGACTGAAGTCCTCCCCCCCCTCCCCACATGACAGCGTAAGAGGCCGCCCAAGGACGGTGTGACAGCAGTGGTGCCAATGACGAGAGTGATGTTGGCCCGAGGTGACGGTGAACAGTTGATACTCTGCCCCATCGTGTGAGCAACGATCTTAGGACATAAATGAAGTGGTGTGCATGTATTGGGTTTAAAAGTGCAGTGACTGGCTTCTCGTTTCCCCCACAGCTCCCGAGTCTGCGCCCGGCAGAGGACAGTGTGCAAGTGGAAGACCAGCGGTGGTCGTGGAGAATCGGTGTTACCAAGTCACCACAATAACGGACCCCTTCCACCCCAGACCCCATTCTATAATTTCTGTGAATAAATATTGTTTTAAATGCCCTTTACGGTCTCCAAGCACTTTACGGTTATCGAAACACACGTCATATACGTCAGCGTAGATGAGAGCCAAGTCAGAGACAAGAGAGACAATGAATGAAATCCCGCGAAATGATGTGCGGTCAATAGTTGTGGGTCAGCATGTCGTCTTCTCCTCTGTTTTAAAAAACAAACAAAAAAAAAATTGAGCAGCATCCACTCATACATTGTTAACCTTCTACAAAGACACGTTTTGTTAAAACGAACGAGCAGAGGGGTCATTCTCCGGCAGATCGCACGGGTGGGCCACAGTTTATTTCAGAGTTGTGCGAGTGCGGCTGGAAGTGGGGATTCCAGCACCACAGTTACACCCTGCCTTTCCGAAACCCCGCTGTTCCGAACATAGACTTCAATTCATCGTAATGGCGGGGTTTCCCTTTTTTTCAAAGACCCCACTATTCCGAAAAGTCTATTGGGGAAACCCCTCCATTCCGAAACCCCCCCACTCCGAACGAACTCAGTCAGAAAGGAAACGGAGGCTGCGCATTTATCCTTTTTTCCTTTGTGGGTTCAAACGGATCGTGTGGCTGATTAACCGCAAAACAAGCGTACTTCATATTAATGACATAACGCTCATTTTGCTTCAGCTGGACAAATGGCTATGTTGAATTGAAATTACTTTATCATGCTAAATATCCTAAATTGTATGAAAATTGCTCCAATGCGTTATACCGATCTTCGGACATATTCAGACACAGTCTGATATGGGTTCTGAGCAAAGCAAAGGGAATGTCAGTTTTCTCCCCCGGTCTGTTGTCAGCAGGAGCGGGGGCTGCAGGCTTGCGTCTGGGCGAAGTGGGCTCAAGCCAGAGTTCAGCCGGGCTCGAGCCGAGCGGGGAGAGAAAAAATTTGTATTTCTTTTGCTCTGTGGGAGATCTGGAACACAGAACAACTACGCGAGACGTTCATGTACGCGGACTGGTGCGCACGGTGCAGATCAACTTCCAGCTGCGAAGCATCAGAATCTGCGACCGCACGTACGTGTGAACGCCTAACAACATTTGTCAAACAGTGACAGACAGATGTGCACATGCTGCTTCATACGTACGCAGTTTCTTGTTATGTGTGACAAAGTTTGCGCACGTCATTTCCGCGTACGCGTAAGCGCCTGACAAAAATCCAGCATTATGCCAGCGTTAACACGTGCGTTCACAAAAAGACGCATGAATGTTACGCGTAGTCACATGCATCGTGTGATTACCGGCGTGCAGCAGTCATCACGCGTGAACGTGCGCGTGAACGGGGGGCCATTATAAGTCAATGAGGAAACTACATTACACGTCAGGCGCGGCTTGCTGCACAGGCGTCAAAGCAGGCGCGAGTGACATGTTTAGTTGATAGGTGCGCACGCTTTTTGAAACGCTTTCAACGCCATAACGCGTGAAATACAATCTGCACGTAACACCGCACGCACACATAACAAAATAATCATGCGTGCGTTGCTGCGTGTCTCTCTAGTTGTTTTGACATCGATTTAACGCCATACACACTCTGTCATGTCACGTCACACCAGCACACTCTCTCATGTCACGTGACACCAGCACACTCTTGCATGTCATGTCACACCAGCACACTGTGGCATGTCACGTTACACCAGCACACTCTGGCATGTCAAGTCACACCAGCACACTTTGCCATGTCACGTCACACCAGCACACTTTGGCATGTGACACTACTGCACCAAACTTTGCAGTGTCGCGTCACTGGCTTGTCATGTTGTGATGTGACATGCCACACTCTGACATGCCACATCACACCACCACACTCTGCATGTCACGTCCCACCACCACAATCTAGGTCACATCGCCACACTCTGTCATGTCACGTCACACTAGCACACTCTCCCATGTCACGTCATACCACCACACTCTGGTGTGTCACGTCACACCACTACACTCTGCCATGTCAAGTAACACCAGCACACTCTGGCCTTTCACGTGACTCTGCGATGTCATATCAAACCACCAAATTTTGGTATGTCACATCGCATTACCAAACAGTGGCATGTCACAACGCCACACTCTGGCATGTCACGTCCCACCGCCACAGTCTAGCATATCACGTTACACCACAAGACTCTGCCATGTTACGTGACACCAGCACACTCTTGCATGTCACGTCACACCAGCACACTCTGGCATGTCACGTCACACCACCACACTCTGCAATGTCACGTCACACCACTACACTCTGCCATGTCACGTCACACCAGCACACTCTGGCCTTTCACGTGACACCAGCACACTCTTGCATGTCAAGTCACACCACCACACTTTGGCACGTGACACCAAAGCACCAACCTCTGCTGTGTCGCGTCACACCAAAGTCAACCTGGCATGTCAAATAAGCACACTCTAGCATGTCATGTCACACCACCACACTGTGGGTGACACCACCATACTCTGCCATGTTGTATCACACCAGCGTCAACCTGGCATGTCAAACAAGCACACTCTGGCATGTCATGTCACACCACCACACTCTAGGTCACGCCACGCCGCCAACTGTGGGGACTGCTTAATCCCAGATATCATTGAATTGCTGAATTCTTCATATGAGGCATGCATTGGAGGCGGGGGCGCAGGTGTTGGCCTCTGGAATCTTCCTCCTTTGACTGTTTAGTGGCTCATGCAAAAAAGCCAGTGAAGGCACCACACTGAAGCCCAGAGGTGTGATGTTGTCCCCCCCAGTGGAGAACATGGGGACATCCTCGAGTGTAATGCCGACTGGCTCAAGTCCATCCTGAACCATCACTGCATCTCCACCTGCAATGTAAAAGATGTGATGCATGTAAAAGAAGTGATTCTGGTTAAATGTTGTTTAACAATTCACAAAGCATAAACAAAATTATCTCCAAATAAATCTGTAAGTGTAAATATCAAAACTATCCCTTCTATCTAATGAAGGCAAAATGATTGTGCTGTTGACTGCTGATTTTATTTTTTGTTATGTGACATAGAACATGACAATCAAACTGTTTATAAAATTTAGTTAATTGTTTTTGACACTCAAAAACAAGAACACTTTGTGTTTCAATTTTATTTTTTGTTTTTCAAAACGAAAAAATAGAATAAACCAATGATTTTTTATTTTTAATTCCCATTCATTAAAAGAAGTCCAATGACCAAAAGATACACTTACCCCGGTTGCCCCCCGCCATGAGGCCATGCAAGTCTAATTACACAGTGCCAGTAGAGTGAAACTGCAAGTATTTGTTGGTGCGTGAGGGAAAAAGCAATGCGCGTGGGAATTTATTTATGAAAAAACATCGAAACTATTTATCTTTTTTCCAATTCTAGAGCTAACACATGGAAACGAGCGCTGACTGGTTTGGGAGAAGAGAGGGAAAGACCAATACCCGGTTTAAAAACAAATCAGACAAGAATAAAAGTTGGAGGTTCTTTGTGTTTGCCTCTCGCCATGAGAAGTGCCCCAACTGAATACATACGTCATGGTCAAAAGAGTAATATAACAATACAGGACACGTTTGAGGCCCTAAACTGTGGAGCCTGCGGCTTAATAATTTAATCTAACTTTATTAACCTCAGTAATTCGAACCACTTGTGATCTATAACAGCAAGAGCCTTTATTTGGCCTTGATAGAAGAGATATGTGACAAGGTAATTTATATTCTCCTATATTGCTCCTCTGATCATGTCAAGTGTGTTTTGTTTTCTCATGATGACAAGATAAATCTTATTTCAGAGGATGCACTTTGTTATCCTGGGAGAGCAACATTCACACATCTTATGTAAGCCTTGATTTTTAGGTAATATCAATCTGGCATATAAAGGGTTAAAACCCTGAATATGATGATGGAGATGATTTAATTGCAAGATAATTCAAAATTTGGCCCTGTTGGAACTGTTATATAAATCAACGCCGAGTATGCGCAGGGTCATAGTGGGGAAAGCTAGCTCGGACTTTATCAATGCTCTGTGTGAAATAGCTCTCAATGTGCTGAGTGGTAACATCCCTTTGACTGATAAACAGTACAAACAGCTGAAAAAAAGGAAAGCCGTCATCAGATTAGTAGCTGACAAAAAGTCAGACTTTTAAAAAAGAAAAAGAGTATCAATCAGTCTGGAGGCTTTTTATTGCCTCTACTAGGAGCAGCCATACCATTTATAGTCGGTCTTTTTAACAGAGGGTGATATGGAGCATACGCAGAAAATGTTCCTGGTGCCGCAGCATCAGTTGGATGCCTTAAAACAACCGCAACAGTACGAGCAGAACAGATACATAAGACAAACGGCGCAAAATGAATTGGATAAAGCCATGACTGATGTCCTAAACCTACCAGACACTGATGTATATGAAAAGGCCAAAAAATATGCAGGTATTCTACAGAGATACCTAGTGATGACAAAACAGAATGAGCTTGAAAAAAACCTTTTGACTCTATCCATACCGAACACTTCAGACCTTGTGGCACCTATCGATGACCAAGATAAAAAAGATTTAATCGCTGAAGAGGTACTAAAACACATGCCTAAAAGAAGCAGGAAAAATGCCGAACACATTTTGGAAGCTGCAGCCCGGGCATAAAATGTGATCTCGTGGACAGATCAGGGTGAGATTGTTATTGACAACCGTCCTGTCCGAGGTTCGCATTTATATGATCTGATAAAAAGTGTCACTGCCACGCATAATGTTTTAGACGATTCAAGACCTGTAGGTTGGAACGCTTTTTTAAAAACCATGGCCCGTTTAAATATGCCTTTATCTGCCATCCCAAACACCCTGGTACGACGGGCTATTACTGAGTATAAAGTGATCGATGACACGTTTGATAATGAGAGTTTTATGAGTCGTGACGCTAGTCATAAGAGAAAAAGGCTAAGTCTTGGTAGAACACACAGATCCAGCACACCTCTTAGGACCCCTAGGTGTCTGTCTGTTGTGTTCTTGTCTGGTTTTGTCTTGTGGCTTCTTGTCTTTGATTTCCATGTCTTTGTATCTTGTCTTGTGTCTTGTTTTTCCATGCCCTCATGTGTCCTTTAAGTTCTCCTGTGTCTTTTCCTATGTTCCCTCTGGCTCCCTCTGTCTATTGTTTTGTTCCCCTCATGTCCTCGTGTGCTCCTCCCCTTCGTTACCTCACCTGTTGGTCCACCTCACCTGTTCCTCGTCTCGTCATCAGTGTCTGTGTACTTAGTCTGTGTGTTTCCCTTCACTCCCTGTCTGGTCATTGTTCTTGTCAGTGTCCATCCGTCCATGCTCCATGCTCCATGCTCCATGCTCCAGTTCCTGTGCCTCTGTCTGTTCCTTGTTCCCCCACGGTATGTGTTTTTGGAGTTTTGCATTTTGCATCTTTGATTTGAACTTTGCCTTTTTCTTTGTACTTTGTCTTGCTTTAATTTGCTACTTTGCCTCGCTTTCATTTGCTACTTTGCCTGCTTCTGTTTTTGTGTTCAGCTTTTAAATAAAGCTCGCCTTTTGTTCCCCACGCCCTGCCTCTTGTCCGTAACTGCATTTGGGTCCACCTTCCCCTTTTCCTGAGTCTTCCCTTTAAAACCCCGACCTGACAGAATGACCAGACCTAAAACAGACCCAGCAGTTGATGGCCTAGCAGTAATTCGCTGGTACCAGGACTTTATGACCAACCCCGCTAGCAGGGCTCGTCAAATCGCTGCTAGCAACCTTTTTTTTTTCAAGCCACAGCCAAGCTACCAGCCCAAACCCATGCCTCAGCTCCAGCCCCAGCCCATGCCGTAGCCACAGCTAGGCTACCAGCCCAGGCCTCAGTCTCGACCCCAGGGCCTGCAGGTCCTGAGGCGTCCCCTCTCTGGGGAACCCGCCTGGCCTTCAAGGTTTCCCCGCCTAGGAAGCGCCTCTCTCGGTGGCGTCCGGGCTCCTTGAGGTCTGGCGCCCTCCTTTGCTGTCCTTCGCCGACACCTGCCAGTGGCCTTCAGTCGGCGGCCCGGTCGACACCTGCCAGTGGCCTTCAGTCGGCGGCCCGGTCGACACCTGCCAGTGGCCTTCAGTCGGCGGCCCGGTCGACACCTGCCAGTGGCCTCCAGTCGGCGGACCTGATGGCGCCTGTTCCTGCCCGTGGCCTTCAGTCGGCGGACCTGATGGCGCCTGTTCCTGCCAGTGGCCTCCAGTCGGTGGACCTGATGGCGCCTGTTCCTGCGTGTGGCCTTCAGTCGGCGGACCTGATGGCGCCTGTCCCTGCTCCTCGGTCGGAGGTCCGGCGGAGGCCCGTCCCGGCACCTCGGTCGGAGGCCCGGCCGAGGCCCGTCCCGGCACCTCGGTCGGAGGCCCGGCCGAGGCCCGTCCCGGCACCTCGGTCGGAGGCCCGGCCGAGGCCCGTCCCGGCACCTCGGTCGGAGGCCCGGCCGAGGCCAGTACCAAGTCCCGTGCCAAGTCCAGTGCCAGCTCCTTGGTCGGAGGCCAGGCCGAGGTCGTCTGCCGCCAGCGACCCTTTATTGGCTCACAGGCCACCAGCTCCCTGCGAACCTCTGTTGGTGGTCCGGCCAAGGCCCAGGAGGGTTTCCCAGTCAGCGATCCGGCCTCAAGAGGGCTTCAGCCTTCGCCTCCGCCGCCGGCCTCCAGTGGGTCCCAGCCCACGTCTTCGCCGCCGGCCTCCAGTGGGTCCCAGCCCACGCCTTCGCCTTCGCCGCCGGCCTCCAGTGGGTGCCAGCCCACGCCTTCGCCGCCGGCCTCCAGTGGGTGCCAGCCCACGCCTTCGCCTTCGCCGCCGGCCTCCAGTGGGTGCCAGCCCACGCCTTCGCCTTCGCCGCCGGCCTCCAGTGGGTCCCAGCCCACGTCTTCGCCGCCGGCCTCCAGTGGGTGCCAGCCCACGCCTTCGCCTCCGCCGCCGGCCTCCAGTGGGTGCCAGCCCACGCCTTCGCCTCCGCCGCCGGCCTCCAGTGGGTGCCAGCCCACGCCTTCGCCTCCGCCGCCGGCCTCCAGTGGGTGCCAGCCCACGCCTTCGCCTTCGCCGCCGGCCTCCAGTGGGTGCCAGCCCACGCCTTCGCCTTCGCCGCCGGCCTCCAGTGGGTGCCAGCCCACGCCTTCGCCCTCGCCGCCGGCCTCCAGTGGGTGCCAGCCCACGCCTTCGCCTTCGCCGCCGGCCTCCAGTGGGTGCCAGCCCACGCCTTCGCCCTCGCCGCCGGCCTCCAGTGGGTGCCAGCCCACGCCTTCGCCTTCGCCGCCGGCCTCCAGTGGGTGCCAGCCCACGCCTTCGCCCTCGCCGCCGGCCTCCAGTGGGTGCCAGCCCACGCCTTCGCCTTCGCCGCCGGCCTCCAGTGGGTGCCAGCCCACGCCTTCGCCTTCGCCTTCGTCGCCGGCCTCCAGAACGCCTACGCCTTCGTCTTCATCGCCGGCCTCCAGAGCACCTTCGACTTCGTCGCCGGCCTCCAGAGCGCCTTCGCCTTCGTCGCCGGCCTCCAGAGCGCCTTCGCCTTCGACTTCGTTGCCGGCCTCCAGAACGCCTACGCCTTCGTCGCCGGCCTCTAGGGGGTCTTCGTCCACGTCCCCGGCCCCTAGTGGGTCCCAGTCCCCGCCTCCGGCCTCTAGTGGGTCCCAGTCCCCGCCTCCGGCCTCTAGTGGGTCCCAGTCCCCGCCTCCGGCCTCTAGTGGGTCCCAGTCCCCGCCTCCGGCCTCTAGTGGGTCCCAGTCCCCGCCTCCGGCCTCCAGTGGGTTCCAGTCCTCGCCTCCACCCTCCTGTTTGTTTGGACCTTGGCCCTCCTCCAGACCCCCTCCACCCTCCCAGGCTCACTTGGACTTATGTTTTGAGGGACATCTTGAAGCTGTCCCTTGAGGGGGGGGTACTGTCATGACTGTAAATCTGTCTGTTGTGTTCTTGTCTGGTTTTGTCTTGTGGCTTCTTGTCTTTGATTTCCATGTCTTTGTATCTTGTCTTGTGTCTTGTTTTTCCATGCCCTCATGTGTCCTTTAAGTTCTCCTGTGTCTTTTCCTATGTTCCCTCTGGCTCCCTCTGTCTATTGTTTTGTTCCCCTCATGTCCTCGTGTGCTCCTCCCCTTCGTTACCTCACCTGTTGGTCCACCTCACCTGTTCCTCGTCTCGTCATCAGTGTCTGTGTACTTAGTCTGTGTGTTTCCCTTCACTCCCTGTCTGGTCATTGTTCTTGTCAGTGTCCATCCGTCCATGCTCCATGCTCCAGTTCCTGTGCCTCTGTCTGTTCCTTGTTCCCCCACGGTATGTGTTTTTGGAGTTTTGCATTTTGCATCTTTGATTTGAACTTTGCCTTTTTCTTTGTACTTTGTCTTGCTTTAATTTGCTACTTTGCCTCGCTTTCATTTGCTACTTTGCCTGCTTCTGTTTTTGTGTTCAGCTTTTAAATAAAGCTCGCCTTTTGTTCCCCACGCCCTGCCTCTTGTCCGTAACTGCATTTGGGTCCACCTTCCCCTTTTCCTGAGTCTTCCCTTTAAAACCCCGACCTGACACTAGGTGGGAACCAGACAGCCAGAATACCTCTTGGTTAAATTTCAAATTTCTGTTGTCTATTTTTACTACGTTTTATTTTAACTACTTATATTTACTATATACGTTTTTTTTTGTCATTTTATGTATGCTGTAATATGTATAATAATATTAACTTCTATTTTATTTTTTGATTTTATTTTCTCATATTTTTTGATCATTTTATGTACAATGTAATTTGTATTATGAAATTCTTGTTTGCTGTGCAAATGTTTTGATGACTAGACACGTGTAATCTCTCTTCTTGCTCTAAAATGGTACATTGTTTTTTGTTTTTTTCCTCCTTAACTTTATATTACCAAATGTTTTGTGTTAATAAATTACTGTTTTGTTTTTTTATATAAATTTTATAACTGATTTTTATAGTGTGAATAAAAAATGACAACATCTTAAAATAAAATTGTGTTCAATATTTATTTGATGTGACATGTTTTACACAACATTTATTTAAATACACATTTGTTTCCCATACTGTACACATGTAAAATTATATCCACGACATATGGAAGGACGTATTTTGTTAACAAATCAACATACCATGTTATCATTACATACAAGATTGGGTCCATACATATTTAACAGGCGTGTATACAGCACCCCTTTTTGCATATAAAAAAGAAAAAAGACACAATGCGGCCCACACGTTACAGCCAGGTTATTTTGAACCTGTTTTCTAGAATAAGATACATATGTACAATTTTTCACCAGAAAACTGTTTATCTCCTTAGGAAATTTGTCAGGCGGATTATCAAAACTGTCAAAGAAATAGCCCTGTCTGTCTTTTGTGATATAAATTGCCAGCCAGTGTTCCCCAGACATGTTAGAGGGCTGTGTGTTTACAATCAACATAGCAGGGCATCTATAAACACGGTGCTTAGGGAGCTGATCGCATGCTAAAACCCCCAGAAAATTTGTACCGTTGACAATTATTTTCCTAACAACACCAGTTAATTCAATTGTATTCATTGTGTTTAGTAGTAGTCCATCAGTACTTGTCTCCTGTTTGATATTTCTATAACTGAGTCAAAGACAGAATAGCAAATCAAATTAACCGTCCGGGGCAAGGGAACTCTGAATCGGGCTTCCAGCCTTACGTTGCCTGTTTTGTTTAGCGATACATTTCCTGCACACCCTTCAGCAGGTTCCAGGTTGAAACAGAATAATGTATAACCGGCGCCGAAATCACTGTGTGATATGGCCAGTGACCTGTCTTTTAGGTGCCTTCCTGTGGTCTGTATCAGCTGATAATACTCTCTTGTGTAATGACCTCTTAGAAAAAGCGGTTGAAAGGGTTTTGCGGGAAAAGACTGTCCATCGGCATACAGACTTATAAACTCTGTGTCATAGTTTCCAAAATTAAAGGGGTTGCGAGTATAACTTCCTGTATATCCTTCGTTATCGACAAATGCTACAATAACAAATTTAGGGATCTGACCAATATATAGATTTTCCTGGTTGCACACTCTAGTTCCAGCAGGGATGGAGAAAGTCTTTAAAGCGACTCTGTCTATAGCATATTTAGCATTAGTATGCTGTAGAGCTCTGCTGTGAGCTAAGCACACAGTGGGGGCAACAGACACCTTTTTTACAAACAAGCTGGCTGACATAATCTTAACATGGAATTGTGCATTTACAGCAGTCATAAGAGAGAATTTATCTTTTGAGCGTATAAATTTCAGAGAAATATCCACACCATTTAGCAACAGTTTTTCTTGAAAAAACAAATCAGCGTGTATTGGGGCTATTAACTCCACAATCCGACTGTCTCCAGTATATGTGCCTCTAGTCGCTAATCCTGTGTTGACTCCAGCTATAGATGCATCATCCATATGGCCACTGGTGTCCTTACAAAACAAACCCGGGCTGAACTGCGTGTCCAAAGTGTCCTTTCCATAGTTAATTAAACACTCAATTATGCCTCGATATGGGTACGTGTTGGAAGACTGGGTTATAAGCCTATCTCCCAGCATGATATCAACCTGTGAGAATAAGGTACATCCTGGGTAGTTTATAAATCCAACGTCTGCTGCTGGTGCCAGATTTGTACCGTCTGCATTTGTAATTCTCACACGTGTATAAAGATACGATTCGTTCAGGTCTAGGTAGTCCTCCCCACTAGCCGATATGTAAAATTCCAGAGGACCTGTGTCCGTAATTGCAGAAACTGGAGGGATTTCAATAGATGTCTGGGTGTAGGGAACGGTAAACAGATCCAACTCGGTCTTTACACATTCTTCAGACTGATTATGAATGAGTGCCATGGTTGTCTTTTTAGAATTTTAGCCTAGAATATGTCTTTTGACAATGTCCTGGAGCGTCTGTTCGGCACCCTGTAACTCCTGCTGACTGACTTCTTTTTGACTGCTTTGCGTTTCTTAACAACAGTTTTACGTTTTTTAACCACACTACGGCTACGCCCACGTCTGGAAGGGGGTCTTTTCAAAGGTCTTCTGCTGTACACCAGCATGCCACTCCCATCCTGATGTCTTGACATTGTATTTCTGGCAATATTCGATACAATATCTCCTGCTATATTTGTAGCCGCAGTCCTTAAATGTGGTTTAGCTAGGCTGAACCCGCTTTTTAACAAAGGCATAGCCATCCTAAATAGACTACGAAATATCCCTCCTAACCCATTGCCATATTGAGTGCTAGCCCCTATAAAACCTGGTAACTCACCCCCTGCCTGGTTCATATAATATGCCATATACCTGGCATCATCACGAGTGAAGGGTACGTGTGTCATTTTACAGACAGTACTTAGAAAAACTGCTTCACAGGCCTGAAGTGTAGCTTGATAATTACCTTACCAAATGCAAAAGGGATATACTGGTTTTGATCGTTTTTTAGTGAGATCTCAATATCATCTATCACTGCTTTGGAGAGCGATGTGTAGTGTGGCTTGTCATAAGTCAGAGTGGACATACGCCTGGGCTCGTCTGTCACATTTATACAGCGGAGAAGCGGTACATAACTATCCCCCACTAGTTGATGATTTACAATATCGCTGTAGATAAATATATTATACACTCCTGCGTGTATATCCGCAGGATGTGGAGCAGTGTGTTGTTTTTTTAAATTTAGGGTGGCAGGTATATTGATCGCCTCCCCCGGATTGAAACCTAACATCACAGCTAAACGGCCTTTAAATGTTAAACTGTAGCCTTCGGCACCTGAAAAAATAACTCTATTTGTGACGTTATTGTACACTAGACTCATGCGTGATACTTGTAGGGTTACTATACATTTTGCATTAAATTCCTTAAGTATTCTAGGTATAGTATCACAAAATCCAACCGCCAGAGATATGATGTATGTTTTCTTTGTTTTAGAGTCATAGATGTCCACATCAGCATCTTCTTCCGGGAAACTTTTCCAAACACGGGGATACTGGACTTCGATAACACCGACTTCATATGGCTCGTTCAAAACTATTGGTTTAGCTAATTTAGTCCGATATTGCCATATCTTGTTGTTTGGATATACATGGGATGAAGCATTACTGGGGAGGGTGATGTAAAAGCCGTTCTTCTCCATAGCTCTGATGTATATGAACACCTATTCAAAATGCGTGCTGGTCAGCCTTTGAGCACGTCTTTCATCACACATTAACAATATCTTTTTCAGGAATCCACGAGTTAAATTTCTCCGGCCAACCCAGCCATTTAACAAGAACCATGTTTTTGCGGCCTAATTTTTTTCTCATCAATATTTTTTCTATTTTGAAAGTTTTGTTTTTATCAATAATTACTAATTGCAGCTCTGGCTCATAGAATGTGCCTTTCACGGCCTCACCCCCACAATCTAATAACCTGTACACAGGCGGATCTCTTGCTACACGTTCGGCTATTGTAAAATATTCATCTGTGAAGGTTTGCTCGTAACCTTTTCTAAACACACCGCAAAGTTTTGAAATTCTCACTTTATCGCCCAAACTGTATTTGAAGGCGACCGATCTCTGAGGTTTTAACTTGTATAAATTGTTAAAGACCATTTTCTCATTGTGTTTATTAACAGCATTAGGGGCCATTTTTATCGATCTGTGATGAGATTTGTTGTAGGAAGCGGTCAGGTCCTGAATCACATCCACATATCTACGTGAATTTACAGACGATAGATACCTCCACATCCGAGTCTTGAAGGTTCTGTTAAAACGCTCCACCACACTGGCTTTAGTTTCGTTTGATGTTGAAAAATGTTGGATTTCATACCGATCCAATAGCTGTTTGAAGTGTTTATTATAAAACTCTGTGCCAGCGTCCGTTTGAAGTTTTGTAGGTATACGACCTTCACTCAGTATGTTGTTAAAAGCTTTTGTAACATTAATGCCTGATTTATTCTTAAGACATCTGACCCACGCGTATTTAGAGAACACATCAATACACATTAGCAGAAATTTCACACCATTGTTTTCGTCAGAATATTCACTCATATCTACTAAATCAATTTGGAACTGTTTGTCAACACCGCTAACCAAAACCCTGTTCCGGGGAAAATGTCTAGCTGCTTTGGCATGAAGTGTATAAACATCTTGTCCCAATAAAAAGTGTTTCACGTCTGATGAGCAACCCCCGTAGAATCCCTCACAGCCTTGCGAAGTTTGTAGACGCTGCCGAGACCTCCTGGATTAGCAGGGTCGTGGTAAATCTTATGCATCGTACTTTCCATGTTAAGGATGAGACAGAAATGACACGCATGTGCTTCTTACAAAGGCTTTTATTTTAAGGTCAAACAAAATATCAAACATTAACTTCTAATTTAAGTAACCATTACAAACATGGTCAAGTTTTTAAACAAACACACACACACACACACCACACACACACACTTTGAAAAATGTGTTAATAATGAAAAAAAAAAAGAAAAAGGAAAAAAAAGAAAAGAATAAAACATAAAAAATGTCATGTACAACCATACAGTTGTCACAAGGCACATCAATGCTCTTCCCCTTCCCAGAAGTTGATAATAACACTTAGTTGCACAGTTTTTATATAGTCCTTGCCAATTTGTGTCTCATACATCTTGGTGATTTTGTCTGTGATTTTCACTACCGATTTCAGCCCGTGCAGTATGGCCTCAGCTGCTCCTTGGATTCTAAAATCATTAACAAAGATTCCCTTTGTAGTTAAGAAGGTTTGAATGGCCGAAATAAATCGCTCATTCCACAGTCTCTCTGTAAGCTGATCAAAGTGGATCTCGTAGAAATCATCAGGGACCCCCCACACACAGTCGTGGTGTTTCTGACTGGGGTGATTAATCTGACAGCCGTAACAGATTTCCTCGAGGTATTTATAGAGCACGGAATTGAGCAAATGTAAAACGATGATATTTATATTGTCTATAAATTTAGCAAACAACGCTGTCTCCGACTGAATAGCAATCAGATCTTGTGTGTCAGAAGGAGCCAGAGATGATGGAGGGGTCTGGACCAGCAGAGCAGGAACACATGGAGCTGGAGATGACGGCCGTGACACCAGATCCAGGCTAGGTGCAGGAGACGATGGAGCCGACCAAGGCTGAAACTGTTGAGGAGATGTATGAGGCTCCCAAGGAGGCGATTGCTGAGTAGATGTGAGAGTTTCCCAAGGAAGCGATTGCTGAGAAGATGAGACAGGGGACCAAGGAGGGGGCCAGACCGGGTTATATGGAGCTGTAGTGTCTGCTGTCAAAATGAGTGGAGATGCAGGACTATACTCTGAAAAAAAATAAATGACATCACGTTTAGAGACAGATCTGAAATTAACACATAGCTGTAGTTGTAAACATGATTACAAACTGAAATTATTTACAGTATGCCTACCATTTGTTATTAGCAGTCTGTGTGTCTGATGATTTTCGGCCTACACAAGGCAGGCAGGAGACTGCTCTGGATGTCAGGCGATATATCATCAAAAACAAGGCGCTTTCTAATATTCTCATAACAATTGTAGATTCGATCTCGCTTGATTGCTCCATCAATTTCTCTAAACACCCTCTGCAGACACCGCCAGTCACACCACTGGATAAAAAAAATGTTTTTGAACCATAGGTCATGCTCTTCAAGATTGAGCAGGTATGGCTGATTTTTCCATTCCTCGCGCCCTCTGGCAGCAATCAGCTTTTCCCTGTCTTCACACACACTAATAAAAATAAACTCATCTTGCTTGTGAAAAAAACGATCGGCCACAACCCGATAAATCTCCGGACCTGTAGCGCCAACCAACTGCGAAACATAAACTGTCTTAGGATATCCTGGCTGGTCAAGATCTGAGCAGACAACCGAACGAAACAGCTTCCAGTCTTTAGCAGACATCGAAGCGCCACTTGCAACATCGTCCCCAAAACCAGAATCTGCCTGACAGTCGACACTCATCTTGACTCTTCCATCGTGGTATTTTAAAGAATAAACATACCCGTTCAGACCCGCATACTCTAGATCCATCCCCGTCCTAGCGTTAGCTCTAGCATTGACCGTCATATTTCCCACTACACGCTTCTTTTTAGTGCGCTGGACATTCACAGCGGCTGCGCTAGGATAATGACCGTGTGACATACCATCGACGTCTCCGATTAAATTTTCCAGTTCGATAAGATCGTTGTTTGCCATGACTACGCAGGGGTCCCTTGTTGCTCAGAAGAAATTTGAAGGTGAAATGAACTCAGATGTGCAGCTCATATATACAGTGTAAGGGACGACCACACGGCCAAAAAGGTATGCATACTCCCCCCACCCACCTCCCCCACATACCGCCAGGTGTTAACAAAAGGGATGGTCCGAAAGAGTGTTAATCTGTCAGGCTTATCCCGAATAAAACACATGAAAACAGAATTAAACAAAATCCCAAATTGTATATAAATATATACATATACATATATGTGTGTGTGTTAAAAAAGTATTTTACATAGACACCAAACACTGCTAGTATCTATTAATGTATGCTTTATAAACCTTGAATGAGATAAAAAATAGCGGCTAAAATAAACTATATATAAATTAAATATAATTTAATAACTAGCTGGTAGATATATCATTCATCGATTAAAAACAGTTATTAAAACTACTTATCATTCATACAAACGCTATACAGTGTCTACAGAGTATACAGATTACTGAATTTGTTAACTACAAGACTGTCTGCCCACATGTCTAAATGTCCAACCCTTGATTTAACTATACATGCTTACTCTATTGAAGAACTTTCTTACATTAAACAACACCAAAGGAATACTAAAACACAACTTATAATATTGATACACAAAATCCAAATATCCCCTCTTTGTATTAAACACAGCTTAGACAGAGTGTCTGTAAGAACCTTAAGAAACTTACTGTCTCACACCCCCAGACGGTGTCTGCAGCCATTTCCTCTGAGGCGCCATCACGGGAAAGATTTTTTTCCTGTTTCATGACTTTAGCAGGTTCTGCTATATACGTGTCAAAACTTACTGTCTCCCACCACCAGACAAGATCATTTCCTCCACCAGTTGTCTGCCTTCAAAGACCATCACAGCTGTTGTCTGTACCCATTTCCTTCCCACATTTTGTTCCTGGACACTCTGAAATTATTTCACCTGTTTGCCATAAAGTTGACAAACATCTAAGAAATACAAATTAAACACACACACTCTCCCAAGATCACCGTGAATGGGTGGTTGCCGAAGAGCTTGAAAACACACCCCATCTTCCCCCCCCACCCCCACCCACACACACACACACACACACAAGACATGCAGTTCACAGGTGTGAAGCTCAGAGGATGGGGTCAGAGGATGGGGGGTCAGAGGAGGTTGAGTAAACATCCACAATATAAGAACCATTTGACTGGACATAAATCCAGACATAAAACCGGACATAAACAGTCATAAATTAGACCATAAACAGACATAAATTAGACCATAAACAAACATAAAATAGACCATAAACAGTCATAAAATAGATCATAAACAGACATAAATCATATCATAAATTGTGCACGCGCACGCGCATTCATATTTTCACATGCACGCGCAAAAGAACATATTATTTACTACTTAGAGCCCATGGTCACCGGGGAAAATATGGGCAAGCAGCAAGACCCCCCCACTGTCAATGAAAATATAAAATACAATGCAGAGAGAAATTGTGCATCTTTTTCAGGGCGATTGGTTGCAGTTAACGGCTTTGCTGCCTGCGATTTTTGGAACAGAAAGTCCTTAATCGATGAAGCTTTACTTAATGATACAATTCTAAAATAAAAAAAAGGTAAAACGGTACGTCGTGGTTTGTCTTCGCTCAAATAAACGAATATGCCTGACAATTGCAAGTGATTGGTTGGACTCTCCTAAATTGAGAGACAGAACAGCAGACACTATAGGAGCAGGAGGTATACTAGTAATAGAAAATTTTACTACACCTCTATCGGTAATTGATTTGGAAATGGAAAAGCAGCTAAGAAAATATTCTTTTTAGTTTTCATTCCACTTGTCCAATAAATTTGATGGCTCATGTTTTAATGTGTGAATTTTTTTTATCAAAGTTAAGTGTACAAAAGAGGTTTTTGCTCCAGTTGACCATTTATTGATGGATTTCATTGAACTGTCACCATGTGAATGAAATAAATTTTGTCTGGTGATAGCTGATGTGTTATCTGAATGGATTGACGTTTTCCTACTGCAAAAACGGATGCTACAGTAGTAGCAAAAGTGCTACTGGGAAAGATTTTGCCAAGATATGGAATTCCCGAGAAATTTCTCTTGTGATAATGGTACCCATTTAGTAAATAATGCCATAAAACAGATGTCTGACCATTTAGGGATTGATTGCTCCCCCACTCTGCCTGTCACCAACAGAGTAGGGGAGCTGTAGAACAAGAAAATGTCACTATTAAAACGAAGCGTGTGAAGAAAAACTTGGTAAAAAACTCATGGTGCTCATGTGTATAAGGGGACGAGGGAAAGCTAACACAGGTTTGTCCTTGTTTGAGATCATCATGAATACAGGGATGTCATTCCCAGGGGGTAAAAATTTGGTGATTCTATGTTGAATTACTGATTATTAATTTCTCTAACTCTTTAAAGTCCACCCATGCACAGGTGAAAGCAGCCCTAACAGTACCATTCCAAGAATCATTGGATTCTTCGCAACCTAGAGATTGGGTGGTGGTGAAGTACTGCAATGGGACAAGTCCCCCGCACTTCCCGTATCAGTGCCCTCTGTCTCCTGCACTTTTACAGCCATTACAACCATTCAATTCGTTTCTAACACGTGGAAACGCGTTTTTCCGAGCCGCCTCTAAACGCACCATGAGCAGATAGAGCCAGGCGGCAAACACTGCTGTTATGTTGTGATTTGAATCACACAGATCTCGATTCAGATCTGTCTTAACCATGTTCAGCAAACCAGCCAAGAGGCAAAAAAAATTTACTTAGTTTTTTTCCCAACAAACCGTGTAAGCTGAATAATGCTGCTGCATATAATGTTTAGCTAAATGATGACTAATTAATAGATGTCAATATATCAAGTTAAGCTAGATCAGGGATCAGGGGTCCGTTTCACAAAGCAGGTTAAGTGAAAACTCTGAGTCTGTTAACCCTGAAATGAGGGAAACTCTGAGTTTTCCGTTTCACAAAGGGAGGTAACTCAAACCAGAGAAAGAGGGGTAACTCTAGCCTGTTTCACAGAGAGAGGTAACTTAAGCTCTCGGTCAGTTACCATGGTAAGATACTCTATGAACCTAACCTCTCAACAAACCTCAAGTTTCTCTCTGTCTCCGCACTCTTTCAGCCACACACGGTATTTGATTTCCTCATTCATTCAGTCAGTAGGCGAGTTTTGGCGTAGTATAGTTCTGCCGTCTGTTTTTCGAGAAAATCATTGCAAAAATCAGTCAGTAGGCCTACATTAGAAGTTATATTAGGTGGCGACTATTTTCACTGCCATGGCATGTCCTTTGATAATGATCCTGTGGATGAAGGTGCAGCATTACTGCGCAGAGAATTAAATATTTGTCGGGAGATGATTATCAGACCGCGCATCGATGTTCTTGCATTTCCAGACAATTATCTTTTTGAGCGGTACCGTTTCACGTCACAGTCCATCATTTACATACACAACCTAATCTGTCCTTACATTTCCAACATTACCAACTGAAGTCATGCTCTGACATGCCAGCAGATATTGTGTGTTGCGCTGCGTTTTTTTTTTGCAAATGGGAGTTTTTTATACGTCGGAGATGCAGAGCGCTTGAGCAAGGCAACTGTATGCAGAGCGGTCAGAAAAGTGTGCCTCGCCCTGAAACGGCTACTACCCATCTTTATCATTTTCAGCTCCTCTGCCTCCGTTAGAGGTGGCGGTGCTGGGCCACCACCCGGTTTAGGGGCATCTGCTTTCTTTCTGTTGGCTGAGTAGAAGTCTGTGTTAGTTTAAATAGGCTCAATAACAGTATTTAACAGAACATGATATAGCCTAGATGAGAAGACATTTATGTGTGTGAAAACAGCATTATGTTGGGGATAAAACAACTGTACAGTCAAACAGCCACTTAATATTTACTTTACAATGTAAAACATGATCAAAATGAGGTACCCCCATGAGATTATGCCGAGGCCTTACCTGTTTGAACAATGTTTTTATGTTTCATCTTAAGCTGCTGCCAAGTGTGCTTCTCCCCCGCGGGATTGCACCTAAATGAAATAGCCTAAATTAATAGGCTACCACTCAAGCAGTTTCCCCCTGTAATATTATTGTGATTGCAAAGGACTACATTTAAACTATACGCATTGACCCGAGCACCAATGTTCTCCCACGCCGTCTCCCTCTCTTTTGCTGCTGCAGCGGTGTTACACTTCCTTCTAAAAACGTGCTCAAACTCACCGTTTGAGAGCGTTAATATTTCCAATTCCAGTGGGGTGAAAAACGTAGCCCTCCTCTTCCCTGTTGCCATGGTGACTCGTCGAATCGGGGCTCCAGTGTTGCTGTCTTTTTATACTTGTGGTGCACGCGCTTAACTCCAGGTGAAAGTACTCCAAGTTGATCAAACTAACTCAAATAAGCTGTTTTGGAACCGAAAACTCAGAGTTTCCTATCTCAGAGTAGATCACCTCAGAGTTCAGGGTTAGACTCAGACCCTAGCAAAGCTGGTGGGGACCTGGGGGCTACGCTGTGTTGGGTAAGGGTAGATATCTGACTGGTTCATGGTGGGCTGCTGTATGACTGGTGTCTCTAAGAAGTTGGGACGTGGGAGACTTTGAGTTGGCAGGGTGGCCGTGGACCTATGCACGCTGGTCTGGGGCAGGAGGGCAGGGGCAATGGTGGTCTGCACAGTCGGCTGAAACACTGGGGGGGTTGCACTTGGGGTTACAAGCGCTGGTAATGTGGACACTTGGGCTGGAGCTGAACAGGCATCAGTATAGGGTGACAGCATTGGGAGTCCTGGGGTGAGCTGTGTGCCCAGTCTTGAGTCTGTGGGCTGCCGGACTGAAGTGTGGTCCTGCAGCTGCTGACTAAGGGACCTTGAGAACTGGGTGGTTAGCTTTGACCTCATAGATGACTGTTGGTTGCTGGTGCTAGCTCCTTTACTGGAGAGGTGAGTTTGCATTCCGCCAGGGGAGTCATAGCTGTGGCTTGTTACAGGCCCAGGGGTAGGTGGGGGGCCTGATGTTGCTGTAGAGGGACCCTGCCTCAGTGGGGAGTCTGCATATTCACTCATCATCTTCAATGTTCTCTATCTCAGATTTAAGCAGCAAAATAAAATGTATATGTGTGTGTGAATTACTTGTTATATGCTTAGCAGTGAGTGAGTATGTTTGAATGTAATAACCAAAATAAAATGTGTGGCACAATTATCACTTGATACCCCCAAAACTCACATTAAACTTAAATTTAACTCAAAACACAACTTGATGTTCAGCACAGAGAATATGAATGAGATAAACCAGCAACACTTGCTTAATATCAATCACAGATTATCCTTCTGGAAATGTTCCACACAGAATATCATATTTACCATTCAAGTAGCTTCAAATTTTCCCTGTTTTCTTTTTTTTTTCTTCTTCTTCTTCTTTAGGATATCATAAAAAGACCTAAAATTAATAACACAACACAATAAGATGCACTTTAACTTTCAAAGGATATGTTGGAGAGTCTCCACACTAATAGCTCAGTTCGTCGATACACTTGAATAATAACAGTTCAATACAGCGGCGAAGTGGAGGTTGCTGCTGAGTCTGACAGCCGACAGCTTTACTTTCTCTTCAGTCTCGAAGCGCCACAATACGGGTCACGGCACCAAAGATGTAAGCCCGTCTGGTACTGTGCCTCTCTACACCTGGAGACTCTGCGTTGTGTTGATGATGTTATGGTTGGGTGCTATGTGAGGGAAGAGGACACACGGATGGTCAAGATCGTGTCTGAGACTGCGCCGTTTATTTACTGTCACTGCTGGCTGCTCCACCTTCCCTGCTGAAAAAACCAGTAGAGTACCATTAGAAAAAAACCATTAGGAACCATTAGGTTTCTAATGGTCTAATGGGAATTGGAACACCATTAGGAACCATTAGAAAAAAACATTAGGAACCATTAGAAGAAACCATTAGAAACTCCTGGTCCCATTAGGATGTAAAACCATTAGGAACCTAATGGTCCCATTAGGATGTTAAACTATTAGAAAGCTACTGGTACCATTAGAATGCAATACCATTAGAAAGCTACTGGTTCCATTTGGAGCTAAAATAGAATAGAATAGAATAGAATTACTTTAATGATCCCAGACTGGGAATTATTTTGTTACAGCAGTAGTGGGTCAACAAATAAAACACTTAAAACACATAAATAGAATCCAATATATACATAGTGTATATATACAGTGCACAGTGTGCTATAAACAATAATAATATATACAACAAAACAAAATATGCAAAATATACTATAACAATAATAATATATACAACAAAACAGTAGAGAGACCAGAGTTCTCTGTCAGGCAGAGGTGAGAGAGTTATTATATAAAGTGATGGATTGTGGCAGGAAAGATTTCCTGTATCTGTTGCTTCGACAGCGAAGCTGAAGCAGTCTTCCGGAGAAGGTGCTCCGCTGTCTGACCAGTGTGAGTTGGAGAGGGTGGAGAGGATTATCCATGATGGATAACAGTTTTTTCAGTGTCCTCCTCTCCACCACAGCCTCCAGAGTGTCCTGTTTGCAGCCAATCACAGAGCCAGCCTTCCTGATCAGTTTGTTGAGTCTGTTGGTGTCGCTGGCTCCAATGCTGCTTCCCCAACAAACCACAGCAAAGAAAAGTACACTGGCCACCACAGACTGATAAAAGATCTCCAACATCTTGCTGCACACGTTGAAGGATCTCAGCTTCCTCAGGAAGTAAAGTCTGCTCATCCCCTTCTTGTAAACAGCTTCAGTGTTAGATCTCCAGTCCAGTCTGTGGTTGATGGTAACACCCAGGTACATGTAATCCTCCACCGCCTCCACATCCTTTCCCAGAATGCACAGAGGTTGGAAAGCCGTCTTCCTCTTCTTCCTGAAATCTATCACCATCTCTCTGGTCTTGCTGATGTTCAGCCGCAGGTGATTCTGTCCAGTCCACTCCACAAAGTTGTCTACCAGTGCTCTGTACTCCTCCTCCTGTCCCTCACTTATACACCCAACAACAGCCGAGTCGTCAGAATACTTTTGTTTAGAGGGACAATAAAGGGACATAATGTTACGCTTTTATGTGTATTTATATTTATATGGGATGTGTATTTCATACGATGGAGTATTAGGGCCACACTGAGGAAGAAAGAAAAAGTCATACATTTGAGACTGGTTGTTTCTGCGGAAAAGATGCATTTTCTTGCATATTCTTTTTAAAGTCCTGATACTTATGACTAATGTGCCAAAAGATTAAGTATCTCCTTGTTTGTGAAACCTATACTGAAGTACAATTCCACGAAATGCTCCACAGCCCTCATTTTAACAACTCTCCTCCTCTAAACAAATGGGTTACAATATTATGACTTTACTGTAGGCTACTCTACTGTCCCCTATCCCGCTTTTGTGCAACCGGATCACAGATAAATTGAGCCAGGATAACCAAGATATCCCGGCTTAATCCCTTATCTTAGTTTTGTGCAACAGGACCCGGGTTACAAATCCTAGCACTAAATAGATAAACACATCATTTCAATAGAACAGCGTATTAACTGTTTATGGTCAAGATATTTTACTTGGATGTGGAGAACTATCTATAGTTTACCTTACGAACCATAAACAATACTGAATCAAAATGGCGGCCCGCGCAGCAAATGAATAAAAACACGGTGTCCAGTAAAGGACAAAAAGCAACAATAGTGTAAGACCTGAGGCTGAGGGCATGAATAATACAACAGCGCCATCTAGTGACCAAAATAGGCAACTGCCTTGCAGAAACATGGTTTCAGCTGTTCTATCATTTGTTTTAGCCAGAAGTATTTTCTGGCCATAATTCAGCTTTTCAGAGTGCGAGAAGCTGGTTTTTGCCCTCATGACAGACTAAGCTGTATTTCAGTCAAAAATGCTTCTTCAAGTGAAATTGTACTCAAAATGTGTGAACTTTACCTAATTATAGTGTTGAAACATGGTTTCAGCTGTTATCATTCGTTTTAGTCAGAAGTCTTTTTGGCCATTATTCAGCTTTTCAGAGCGTGAGAAGCTGGTTTTTGCACTCATAATAGACTAAACTGTATTTCAGTCATAAATGCTTTCTCAAGTGTATTGTATGTATTGTATGTATTTTCTGGGCATATTTGTGCTTTTCAGAGCGCTGGAAGCTCTTTTTTGGCAGTTATTCTACTAAGCCATATTTCAGTCAAAAATGCCTTCTGAAGTGAATTTGTACTCAAAGTGTGTGAACTTTACCTAATTATAGTATTGAAACATGGTTTTATCTGTTCTACCATTCGTTTTAGCTCGAAGTATTTACTGGCCATATTGTGCTTTTCAGAGCGAAAGATGCTGTTGTTTGCCCTCATGACAGACTAAGCTGTATTTCAGTCAAAAATGGTTTCTCAACCAGTTTTGAAACTTTCCCCAAACTGTAGCCCCAATACTGCTGAAACTTTAGTCCACTTAAACTCATTACAAATTATGAAGTCCATCATGGTTTTTTTTAAAAAAAACCTGTAAAACTTAAAGAACTCCTCCCACAATTTTTGCTCAATTGTCACCAAACTTGCTAGAGAGCTTCTTCAGACCGTCCTCCACAAAACTTGTTTCTCGGATTTTTGATTTATATAAAATAAAGCCTGCAGTGCATCAAAACGTTTGACTGTAAACATTACTGTAAATATAAACTATCATGTTCTTGCTAAATACATTTTCAATCTTCCTGAAAAAATTTTTGAATATTTTGGAGTCAATTTTGATGAAATTTGGCAAATATCAGAATTCTATCTCAAAAACTGAATTTTTGAGAACAATTTGAATTCTGCTCTCATGGGTACAACTGGAGTCAATGTAAGAGTGGCATTGTTAAACATCAGATTTTCTCTTATGGAGCAAAACACTTAGAGTTTAAAACAAATCACCAACATTTCCATGCTGTCAAGATGCAATTTATGTATTATCAGAATTTCTGACATTTTGACCATTTTTGAAATCTGCCTTGGCAACAGCTGCCTGGACAGTGACTCGCTGAGTCGACAAATGAAGCTACACAGCAGGTCTCACTTCTAGCCAATTAGCTCAGTAAGTTAGGATCTGGTTCTTGGTTTCAGGGGTTGTGGGTTCAAGACCCCGCAAGGATGATGATTATGATGATGACAGATCAAAATGTCAGATGTCCTTAACATGAAACACAAGACAATTGTCCTGATGGTGGCATCACAGCCTACCTCTCAATTACATAAAAACAAATATCTTGCATCGGACCATGGGTGAAAGCTAACCAAATTTTGCACAAAGGTCCAGTCTCATGCCAGATTACCTCAGCTGTAAACCCAAGCCAATAGTCCTGATGGTGCAGTATAAGCAAGCATCTAACGTTCAAAACATTGAAAATTCATAACAAAGCAACCTGCTAGAACTTCACACTTTCATAAACTGTAGCCCCAATACTAAAGAAACTTTTGTACATTTAAACCTATTAAACATTATGAAGTCCATCACTCTGTTTTTTAAACTGTAAAACTTATAAAAACCTATCTCCTTCCACAATGTATGCCTACAGTGCATGAAAATGTTTGACTGTGAACACTACTGTAAACATATACCTGCAAATTGATGAATAAATCTTCAATGTTCTTGAAAAAATTTACAATTTTTTAGAGTAATGGTTGAGGATGTTTGACAAATATCCGAATTCAACCTAAATAACTGAATTTTTGAGAACATTTTGAATTCTGCTCTCATATGAATAATTGCAGTCATGCAAGCAGCATTTTTAAAAATCAGTTCTTCACTTATGGAGCAAATCAATTATTGTTAAAAAAATTACCAACATCTCCATGCTGCAATATGTGTATTTTCAGATTTTTGTCTTGATAACTGATTTTTTTGTGAAGCCACTGTTGATTTGCCACTTGCCAATTAGCTCAGAGGGATAGATGAACGTCTTTGGTTCCAGAAGTTGTGAGTTCAAGCCTCAAGTGATCCAAAATGAACATTGTTGTCATCTGTCTTGTCTTCCTATTCTCCTGTTGCTCAGAATTGCCTAAATTTGCCAAAAATAGCCCGGACCCGACCCATCGCTGCGCAGCATCTATAATTATAATATTGAAACATGGTTTTAGCTGTTCTATCATTCGTTTTAGCTCGAAGTATTTACTAGCCATATTGTGCTTTTCAGAGCGAAATACACTGTTTTTTGCCCTCATAATAGACTAAGCTGTATTTCAGTCAAAAATTGTTTCTCAAGTGAAATTGTACTCAAAGTATGTGAACTTTATCTAATTATAGTATTGAAACATGGTTTCAGTTGTTCTTTCATTCGATTTAGTCAGAATTATTTTCTGGCCATATTTGTGCTTTTCAGAGCGAAAAAAGCTGTTTTTTGCCTTCTTGAATGACTAAGCTGTATTTCAGTCAAAAATGGTTTCTCAAGTGAAATTGTACTCAAAGTGTGTGAATTCTACCTAATCATAGTTGTGATGGAAATTGTGTACTTTGTGAAAAGAGATGTGAATTGAAGTCTTACACAGGAATGTTCAATGTAACTGTCTAACATGACCTGTAACCTGTGACCTTGTTTTAGGCCGTTTCATTACCTATGTCTGGTGTTGAGTGACCACTGGAGCTTATCACTTCCTTCTCTGTGGAGTATTCCTTTAAGTGCAGGTCATAAATTAGGAACTAATTGAGTGAAAACACACCCAGAAAAAAGGAAATTTACCATAATTTTCTCTTCAGATATTGAGTCTTCACTTTGTAAAAGACCTGCGTGTTGCTCTGTGAATGCTCCTCTTGTACAAGATTAAAACTTTGTTTGATCCTTGAGCTGACTCCGATCTCCTTCCTCCAGTTCTAAATGATCGCAGAATTATTTTAACTAAAATGCTTTCTCAAGTGAAATTGTACTAAAATTGTGTGAATTCTACCTAATTATAGTATTGAAACATGGTTTCAGCTGTTTAATCATTCCTTTTAGTCAGAAGTATTTTCTAGCCATATTTGCGCGCTAGGCTCACTATTTTGCCAGTTAAAGTCTGCTAAGCTGTATTTCAGTCAAAAATGGTTTCTCAAGTGAAATTGTACTCAAATTGTGTGAATTCTACATAATAATAGTATTGAAACATGGTTTCAACTGTTATATCATTAGTTTTAGTTAGAAGTATTTTCTGGTCAAATTTGTGCTTTTCAGAGCGAAAGACGCTGTTTTTTTGCACTCATGACAGACTAAGCTGTATTTCATTCAAAAATGGTTTCTCAAGTGAAATTGTACTCAAATTGTGTGAATTCTACCTAATTATAGTATTGAAACATGGTTTCAGCTGTTATATCATTAGTTTTAGTTAGAAGTATTTTCTGGTCAAATTTGTGCTTTTCAGAGCGAAAGACGCTGTTTTTTTGCACTCATGACAGACTAAGCTGTATTTCATTCAAAAATGGTTTCTCAAGTGAAATTGTACTCAAATTGTGTGAATTCTACCTAATTATAGTATTGAAACATGGTTTCAGCTGTTATCTCATTAGTTATGGGGGGGGCGCGCGTGTGCCAACAGGTCTATCCAAGTAGTAATCAAGCCCATTAGCGCATATATACCCCCGTGGAGCACCGGGTGGGACGACCGTCACTCCCGACGAGGAGAAAGTCCTCTCTATCATCGGGAAGACGGCCTCTGAAGGCATTAGTGGGGGGCATCGATGTTCAGGGGGACGAGGGGCTCTCAGAAAGTGAGGATGAAGAGGAGCCATCTGGGAGCGGAGCAGGGACGTGCATGCCCCCAGGAGAGATCGACCCCCACAACCGTGCCCTGTCCCTGTGCGCCAACCAGCAGGGTCCGGTGTCCGCATGCGGGGAGGCTTAACAGGGCGGCCCGCAATAACGACCTGCACCTGCAGCGAGACGCTGGTTCGCTGAAGAGG
Organism: Sparus aurata; assembly: GCF_900880675.1. Taxonomy (NCBI): domain Eukaryota; kingdom Metazoa; phylum Chordata; class Actinopteri; order Spariformes; family Sparidae; genus Sparus; species Sparus aurata. The sequence continues at coordinate 30,979,330 of NC_044193.1, read as the reverse complement.
GAGAAGCTGGTGGTGCTGCGGGGGATAGAGGGCCAACTCGAACGACAAACTGCCCTGCAGGAAGAGATGGTGCGGATAAAGCAGGAGAGGTTGGAGCTGCACCGGAGACAGCTGGCGCTTGCCGAGGCGCAGTTCAACCGTCCCTTCATCTCGGTTCCAATCATCCTTCCCCAGGATTCAGGTACGGGGCATTTCTATTTTTTATCTGCATTACGCAATGTATTGCTCCTACCAAACTCTCCTCTGCCAGCCTTCTGCCCCACAGCTGAGTTGGCCCACATGAAGCTGTCGTGTGTGCGTCCTGGCCACCTGGCGATGATGTCAGTGATGAGGCCATTGTGGTCCACCACCACCTGAGTGTTGATGGCCGCGTAGTGCTTTCTGCCGATCGAGCACGGATCCACCAGGGAGGGATTGTGGATTGGAATGAGGGTGCCATCCACCACACCCGGGGCATCCCAGCCACTGCGTGGAACCCTTGGTGGACCTGGCGGACCTCATCCCGTGTGGAGGGCATCTTTATGTGGGTCCGGGCATGGCGCAGGAGAATCGGTGTCACAGCTGCCACACTCCGTGACACCGATGCCTTGCTGAGGCCGGTGCCGTCCCCCACCACCTCCAGGAAGCTCCCCACTGCGTAAAAACGCAGCACAGCCAGGAGATGCACCTCCGGGCTGAGGGCAAAATTGCAGCGGGTTGCTCGGTCTGACAGCACGTCCAGTGGGGAGAAGTGCTGACGCACGTATGCATTTATGTTGACTGTCTGGCTTTTTGTATGTGTCGTGCTATAAACTCATATATGCAGATGTGTGTGGAAAACTTAAACGTGTAATTAAAAAAAAAAGTTTTTTTTTTTCTTCTCTACTATTAGCCTATGTTTCTTGCACCAGTGGTCCGCAGGATATAAATTTCCCTGACGCGGCTTGATCACTGAGCATTTGGTCGCTAAGAAGGCTGTTAAGAGTGGGTCAGCTCGATCTTACATTTCCTTCTTAGTGAAAGATCTTCTTAACCTAAGAGCGACTCTGGGAAACACATCCTTCTTTCACAGCGTTCTTAAGAGCGCTCCTAAGAAGATCTTAGCACTTAAGAGCTTTTAACGAATCTGGGAAACGCGGCCATTGTGTGAATTCTACCTAATTATAGTATTGAAACATGGTTTCAGCTGTTAAATCATTAGTTTTAGTTAGAAGTATTTTCTGGTCAAATTTGTGCTTTTCAGAGCGAAAGACGCTATTTTTTGCACTCATGACAGACTAAGCTGTATTGCATTCAAAAATGGTTTCTCAAGTGAAATTGTACTCAAATTGCGTGAATTCTACCTAATTATAGTATTGAAAACATG
>NC_044193.1:30924560-30977485 GCF_900880675.1 Sparus aurata | reverse complement strand
CTGCCAGAGTGTGGTGGTGTTAAGTGACATGCCAGATCATGGTGGTGTCATGTGGCATGTCAGAGTGTTGTTCTGTGATTTGACATGCCAGAGTATGGTGGTGTGACGTGACATGCAGAGTGTGGTGGTGTGATGTGGCATGTCAGAGTGTGCTGGTGTGACTTTATATGCCAGAGTGTGTTGGTGTAACGTGACATGCCACAGTGTGTTGCTGTCATGTGGCATGTCAGAGTGTGCTGGTGTGCCTCGACATGCAAGAGTTTGCTGGTGTCACGTAACATGGCAGAGTGTAGTGGTGTGACGTGACATGCCAGAGTATGGTGGTGTGACTTGACATGCCAAAGTGTGGTGGTCTGACGTGACATGAAAGAGTGTGTTGGTGTAACTTGACATGCCAGTGGGTGCTGGTAAGATGTGACATGACAGAGTGTGGTGTGGTGGCATGACGTGACATGCCAGAGTGTGGTGGTGTGTGACATGACCTGCCAAAGTGTGCTGGTGTGACGTGACATTCAAGAGTGTGCTGGTGTGTGACATGACATGCAAGAGTGTGCTGGTATGACTTGACATGGCAGAGTGTAGTGGTTTGACGTGACATGCCAGAGTATGGTGGTGTGACGTGACCTGCCAGAGTGTGGTGGTATGAGGTGACATGGGAGAGTGTTCTGGTGTGATGTGACGTGACAGAGTGTGGTGATGTGACCCAGATTGTAATGGTGTGAAGTGTCATTCCAGAGTGTGGCGTTGTGACATCACATGCCAGAGTGTGGTGGTGTTAAGTGACATGCAAGAGTGTGGTGATGTGATGTGGCATGTCAGAGTGTTGTTGTGTGATTTGACATGCTAGAGTGTGGTGGTGTGACAAGCCAGTGACGTGACATGGCAGAGTTTGGTGCTGTGGTGTCACATGCCAAAATTTTCTGGTGTGACGTGACATGGCAGATTGTCCTGGTCTGACATGCCAGGTTGACGTCACATGCCAGATTATGCTGGTGTTATTTGACATGCCACAGTGTGGTGGTGTGACGTTACATGCCACAGTGTGGTGGTGTGACTTGACATGCCAGGGTGTGGTGGTGTGATGAGACATGCCACGATGTGGTGGTGTGACATGACATACCAGAGTGTGGTGGTGTAACGTGACATGCCAGAGGGTGCTGGTTTGATGTGACATGACAGAGTATGGTGTGGTGGCGTGGCGAGACGTGACATGCGAGAGTGTGGTGGTGTGACATGACATGTCAGAGTGTGGTGGTGTGACCCCGAGTGTGGCGGTGTGATGTATTCAAACAAATCATTGTTTGTGGCCACTTGGGACTTGGGGAAGATGGGGCTTTTTCATGTTGTTTCCTAGGCCCCCTAGACTGGGGCATAACATGATTGGGGGCTCATCCGTCTTCTTGTCTCGCTTTGTTTTAGGGTAGTTTCGGTGAGTATTTTTTTTCTTCTGGTTGGTGGTTTTTTGTCTGATGTGTTGGGGGGAATTATGGAGTTTCGCTGGATGATTCTGTGACCAGTCCATCTTTGGCTAAAATTGAATAATAGAAAAAAGCAGACCTGTTGATTGTGGCAAATTGTTATAATGTGCAGGTGGCATACAGTGCCAAGAAAGCAGAGCTCAAGCAGTTGCTGTGTGCTAAGTCGCGGCAGGGGACGCACTGGTGGCAGAGGTGAAAGCGGCGGAAGTTGCTACCATGCTCACTGCTGGTGTGGAGCCAGGGCTGGTCACGGAGCCTCTCATGGGTGGTGGCATGACCACAGAGGATCTCCGCATAGCTCTCTGAATAAAAGAGGCAGAGAAAAAGAATAAACAGCTAGAGGTGCAAGCCATGCATCTGCGTATCAGGGTGCTTGAGCTGGAGAAAGGAGCTTCTGTAGCCTCCTCCCCTGTGTCTCCCTTTGGCCGTAGCTCTGTTTCTGCTCCTGCTTTTGACATTAGTAAGCACATTGCTTTGGTCCCACCGTTTCGTGAGTCCGAGGTGGACTCGTATTTCAGCGCTTTTGAGCGGATAGCTGCCGCCTTTAGATGGCACAAAGAGTTCTGTTCAAATGTAATGCCTGAGTGCAGAAACCGATCTCCAAGGCTGATGCGTAAAAGCACCTCACCAGTTGTGGGTGAGAGCCGTGAGTGTTTTTTCTGCCATGAGCCAGGCCATTTGATCGCTGTCTGTCCGGCTCTTAGAAAAAAAGGACAAAATAAAAATTAGTTAAAAGTTAAACATGTAAAATCAAGTCCTTACCATCCAGAGTCCCAAGGCGCGCTTGAGAGGTTCCACCAAACATTAAAATCCATGATGCGCAAATACTGCCTCCAGTCCAACAAAGAGTGGGATGAGGGCCTCCCTCTTCTGTTATTTGCTGTGCGTGAAACTCCACAAGAGTCCTTAGGTTTCAGTCCCTGTGATTTGGTTTTCGGCCATACAGTGCACGGTCCCCTTCGGCTCCTTAAAGAAAAGTGGCTGTCAGAGTCACCAAAACCTGAGCATAATGTGCTGGATTATGTCAGTTTGTTTCGTGAGAGTCTTAATCATGCTTGTCAGCTGGCTTGTGAAAATCTGGCAGGAAGCCAATCCAAAATGAAGCGTCGTTATGACAAAAAGTCTGTCCTCCGTGTATTCCAACCAGGTGAAAAAGTTCTGGTGCTGCTTCCGTAACCTGGATCCAGCTTGCGGTCTCGGTTTTCGGGTCCATACACGGTGGAAAGAAAACTCAGTGATACAGATTATGTTGTTCAGACCCCCGATCGGAAACGAAAATCCAGAGTATGCCATATAAACATGTTGAAAAATTACTTTTTTTGAGAGTGTAATCCTCCGTCAACTCTGCAGCAGACACTCCTGATGTCTGTGTCTGCTGCACCTCCTCAGTACCACCTTGCTGATGATGGGTTGGCAGAGAAAAGTGGTTTAATGCCGGCCGCTTGTTTGAGGAATTCAGAGATGTTAAGTATCTTGGAAGGTTTTTTGTCTCATCTGTCTGCCTCGGCCCGTGCAGATATCATCACTTTGATTGAGGATAATTTGTTCCTTTTTTCTGACCATCCCCGCCAAACGTCTGTCCTGTATCACGACGTTGACGTGGAGGGCCACAGACCCATTAAGCAGCACGCATATCGTGTTAATCCAACTTAACGGGCCTTGATGCAGCAAGAGGTTAGCTATCTGGTTGAACATGGATAAGCTGTTCCCAGTACAAGTGCGTGGAGCTCACTCTGTGTCTTGGTTCTGAAACCCGATAAGAACCCTCGTTTTTGTAATGACTATAGAAAAGTTAATTCAGTTACCAAACCCGATTCATTTTCGCTTCCCAGGATGGAGGACTGTATAGATCGTGACGAAGCTGGACCTGTTAAAAGGTTACTGGCAAGTTCCTTAAACACCACAGGCCTCAGAAATATCCGCTTTTGTCACACCCGACACTTTCCTCCAATACACTGTTATGCCGTTCGGGCTGCGTAATGCTCCCGCTACATTCCAATGATTAATGCATAGCGTGTTATCTGGCGTCGATAACTGCGAAGCTTCTAGTTGCGCCCTGCTTCACGCGACCCTTCAAATTGGAGGTTGATGCTAGTGCGTGTGGCGCAGGTGCGGTGCTCCTGCAGGAAGGCGAGCAGGCTATTGACCTGTCTGTTATTTCTCAAAAAAGTTTAACAAGCAACAGCTTAATTACAGCACTATTGAGAAAGAAGTTTCGCCCTCCTACTTGCCTTGCAGCATTTCAAGGTTTATCTTGGGTCCCGTTAGTATTCCTGGCCCATATGCGAAACTCCAACCAGCGACTTGTGCGCTGGTCCCTTCTCCTGCAGGATTTTAATCTTATCTGCAGATTTTACACAAGAAGGGCACGGACAATGTAATAGCAGATGCTTTGTCCAGGTGTTTCTCAGATTGGAAGGATTAAACTCTGTAGGGGTGTGTTTAATTCTTGGGTGTGGGGGTGTTATGACTGCAGTCATTTTTTAGCCAATGTGCTGTGTGTGTGTGCCCTGTGGTTTTTGCCTCTTTCAATCCTATATGCAAAGAGGTGTGTGCCATAGCCTTGCCCTGATTGGTGGAGTGGTTCCAGGCCCTGGCTCTTGATTGGCTGCATGCTGAAAACTACCTGGTTTTATAAGGAGCCAAGATGGCGGACGTCTGATGGCAACAGGCATTCCTCATCCTCCTCATCTCCCAACCGGCCACACTTCAGTTCAGCTCTGTCAGTTGGCATGACGTCAAATGCCAGCATATGGTGACGGGACCCAGGTTGTGTTGGTGTGACGCGACACGGCAGAGTTTAGTGCTGTGGTGTCACATGCCAAAATGTGCTGGTGTGACGTGACATGGCAGATTGTCCTGGTGTGACATGCCAGAGTGATGTGACATGCCAGAGTTTAGTGGTGTGACATGAAATGCCAGAGTGTGGTGGTGTGATGTTGCATGTCAGAGTATGGTGGTGGGACGTGACATTGAAGAGTGTGGTGCTGTGGCGTCCAACACAGTCTCATCCCTACTCACCACACTCTGCCGTGTCATGTCACACCACCACAACCTGGGTCCCTTCACCATATGCTGGCATTTGACGTCACACCACCCAACTCTGCAAAGTCACGTCACAAGACGACACCGTGGCATGTAACGTCACACCCCCACACCCTGCCATGTCACGTCACACCAGCACACTCTTGCATGTTACGTCACAACACCACATGCTGCCATGTCACATGACACCAGCACACTCTGGCATGTCACGTCACACCACCACTCTCTGCGATGTCACGTCACAACACCAAACTCTGCGATGTCAAGTCACACCACTAAACCCTGGCATGACATGTCACACCATCACACTCTGGAATGTCACATCACTCCACCACCCTCTGGCATGTCACGTCACACCACCACACTCTGGCATGTCACGACACACCACCACACTCTTTCATGTCACATCAGAGCAGCACACTCTGGTATGTCACGTCACACCACCAACCTCCGGCATTTCACATCACACCACCAAATTCTGGCATTTCACGTCACACGACCACACTCTGCCATGTCACGTCACACCACCACACTCTGGCATGTCAAGTCACACCACCAGACTCTGCCATGTTCTATCACACCAGCACACTCTGGCATGTCACGTCAAACCACCACACTCTGCCGTGTCATGCACACCACCACAACCTGGGTCACGTCACCATATGCTGGCAATTCACGTCACGCCACCCAACTCTGCAATGTCACGTGACAACACCAAACCGTGGCATGTCACGTCACACCCCTACACCTTGCCATGTCACGTCACACCAGCACACTCTTGCATGTTACGTCACAACACCACATACTGCCATGTCACATGACACCAGCACAGTCTGGCATGTCACGTCACACCACCAAAGTCCGCATGTCCCATCACAGCAGCAGACTGGCATGTAAAGTCACACCCCCACACTCTGGTATGTCACGTCACAGCAGCACACTCTGGCATGTCACGTCACACCATGTCCCTCTGGCATGTCAATTCACACCACCACTCTCTGCGATGTCACGTCACACCACCACACTCTGGCATGTCACTTCACACCACCACTCTCTGCGATGTCACGTCACACCACCGCACTCTTCCATGTCTCATCAGAGTAGCACACTCGGGTATGTCACGTCACAGTAGCAGACTGGCATGTCAAGTCACACCCCCACTCTCTGGCATGTCACATCACTCCACCATACTCTGGTATGTCACATCACACCACCACTCTTTGGGATGTCACGACACACCACCAAACTCTGCGATGTCAAGTCACACCACTAAACCCTGGCATGACATGTCACACCATCACACTCTGGAATGTCACATCACTCCACCACCCTCTTGCATGTCACGACACACCACCACACTCTTCCATGTCACATCAGAGCAGCACACTCTGGTATGTCACGTCACACCACCAACCTCCGGCATTTCACATCACACCACCAAACTCTGGCATGTCACGTCACACGACCACACTCTGCCATGTCACGTCACACCATGTCCCTCTGGTATGTCACTTCACACCACTACACTCTGTCATGTCACATCACACCACCATACTGTGGCATGTTACTTTTCACCACCACTCTCTGCGATGTCATGTCACTCTACCATACTCTGGCATGTCACATTACACCACCACCCTCTGGCATGTCATTTCACACCACCAAACTCAGCGATGTCACATCACACCACCACCCTCTGGCATGTCACGTCACACCACCACCCTCTGGCATGTCATTTCACACCACCACACTCTGGTACGTCACGTCACAGCAGCACAGTCTGACATGTCACGTCACACCATGTCCCTCTGGCATGTCACTTCACACCACTACACTCTGTCATGTCACATCACACCACCATACTGTGGCATGTCACATTACACCACCACTCTCTGCAATGTCACATCACACCACCAGCCACTGGCATGTCACGTCACACTACCACTCTCTGGCATGTAGCATCACACCACCATCCTCTGGCATGTCACGTCACACCACCACCCTCTGGCATGTCATTTCACACCACCACACTCTGATATGTCCCGTCACAGCAGCACAATCTGGCATGTCACTTCACACCACCACACCCTGGCATGTCACGTCACACCACCACACCCTGCCATGTCACGTCACACCAGCACACTCTGGCATGTCATGTCATACCACCACATTCTGCCATGTCACATGACACCACCACACCACACTGGGTCATGTGACATCACATCAGCACACTCCATCATTTCACGTCACACCACCAGACTCTGGCATGTTAACTCACACCACCAGACTCTGCCATGTCACGTCCCACCAGCACACTCTGGCATGTCACGTCACAGCACCACACTCTGCCGTGTCATGTCACACCACCACAACCTGGGTCACGTCACCATATGCTGGCATTTCAGGTCACACCACCCAACTCTGCAATGTCACGTCAGAAGACCACACCGTAGCATGTCATGTCACACCCCCAGACCCTTATGGCGGTAAATCGATGTCAATACAATTAGAGAGACACGCAGCAACGCACGCACGCACGCATGATTATTTTGTTATGCGTGCGTGCGCGTGCGTTGTTGCGTGCATATTGTATTTCACGCGTAACAAAAAGCTGCGTACGTATGAAGCAGCGTGTGCACTTCTGTCTGTCACTGTTTGACAAATGTTGTTAGGTGTTCACACGTACGTGCGCTCGCAGACTCTGATGCTTCGCAGCCGGAAGTTGATCTGCAGCGCGCACTCCAGTTCGCGTTCATGAACGCCTCACGTAGTTGGCCTTTTCATTTTAACCAACCAGGGGGGGCAGCAGTGAGCCATACTTTGCCTGCCGGAAATTCAAAAGAAGAAGAAGAGGAAGAAGAAAAAGAAGAAGAAGAAGAAGAAGGAGAAGACGAAGACGAAGATGACGACGGAGGATGAGAAAGGTGACTGGGAAATGGTTAATATTTACGTATAAATACATAGGTCATTTGTGTTGTGTAAGTTTAAAAGTAGAGTCTGGAGTATTGCTTGTTACAGTTTGTAAACAAAACATTGAAACTGGGCCCCTCCTGTCGGGCTCAACTGTGTAACGTTAGCCTCCTGCCGCTGACAGCAGCAGTTACCAGGACCACAAAGGTAAGGAAATACAGTCCGAGAGAAGCGCTGGTGCCTCCGTCACCAACAGCGGGAGCCTCCGGTGTTATGTTGCCGTTATGGTCAGCTGGAAAGACGTTATTAGCGGTGAATGCTAACCGCCACCGCTAGCCAAAGTTAGCATCGAGCTAGCTCACCACCACAACAGTCTACAGTCTAGGCTTTTGTTGTCAGTGGCGGGAATCGGCCCGCGGCTACAGCGCTTCACTCAGGCTATATTTCTTTTTCTTTGCCATCCTGACTGCTGCTGCTGAGAGAGAGAGACGTGCTAGCACCATGGATGTATTGTTATAATAGATCCATGCCTAGCACTCAGCAGCATCAGAAACAGCTAGTGGGGCTAACGGGAGGGCTACACAAAGCCACCACCACACAGGACTAGAAGCCAAGTGATGATTAAGACGGGTTTCATTTTTAAAAGTCTGGCGTTTATTTTGGGGAAAAAACTCAAGACTCAACCTTTTAACAGGGTTCATAAAACTCATTCTGTGCCTTAGACAAGATAATAAGGTATTAAGCACCAGAACTGCGCTCCCTGCTGTCGAACAGAGCCTTCGCAGAGTGGGTTGATGCAGCAGGTGGAACATTTATATTGTTAGTGCTGCTAATCAGTTAGCTCGTTAATGCTTATTAGTTGCTAATAGTAAGAACTCTCCTACATGTGCTTGTATTATTGTTGTATATTGGCTGTTGTTAATTAAGCTGAATGATTCATTCTTATTTCTATTGGTTGTTTACCATTCCTGGTACTGTATAGTTAACCATGTACCTGCTGTTCTGATAACTGCTTTTTATTCTCTGTTACAGAACCACACAACTTTCATATACCTTCCACACACACATACTCATCTGTCACACTCACACTATCAACCATTCCTAATCAGCAATTGAGAAACTAAAAGGATAGTTTAACAACAGATCCACTCAGACACATGTCACACTGGTGAAAAGCACCTGTAGAACTGAGTTTTGAGAGCTTAAAAAAATAGTGTTGCCTGTAACTTTGTGTCTGGTTTTCACCATTTTATATTCCTACACTAAGCTTGTCCTTTTTCATGTCAGGTGTATTGTTGATACAGGGCTAAACCAGGGTTTGACAAGAGTTGCCAGTGTCTGATTCTACACCGTAACACAGCAGAGTGGGTGGGGCCTGCAGACCGACCCAGTTACACCTGCAGCGAGCAGACAGAGGAAGAGGAGTGTGAGATCCACGGGGAAAGGAGCAGGAGAAAGAGAACGACAGCTGTCGCCAGCAGGCGGGTATTGATTGTCGGACTAATTGAAAAGTGAGTTTATACTCTGCCCTAGGGATGTAATGAGATCAAAATTTACAGTATTTGCCGTCATTTCATACCCTACATGTTCACAATAATATTGAGACACTTTTGTTATCACGATATCGTGGTATTACCAATATGTTACATCCCTACTCTGCCTCCATTGTGCGAGTAGTGATCCCTGCTCGTGGAAAGTTATTGCGAATGTGTGTAAAAGTACAGTGACCGAAGTCCTCCCCCCCCCCTCCCCACATGACAGCGTAAGAGGCTGGCGCCCAAGGACGGTGTGACAGCAGTGGTGCTGGCCCGAGGTGACGGTGAACAGCTGATACTCTGCCCCATCGTGTGAGCAACGATCTTAGGACGTAAATGAAGTGGTGTGCATGTATTGGGTTTAAAAGTGCAGTGACTGCCATCTCGTTTCCCCCACAGCTCCTGAGTCTGCGCCCGGAAGAGGACAGTGTGCAAGTGGAAGACAGCGGTGGTCGTGGAGAATCGGTGTTGCCAAGTCACCACAATAACGGACCCCTTCCCCCCAGACCCCATTCTATAATTTCTGTGAATAAATATTGTTTTAAATGCCCTTTACGGTCTCCAAGCACTTTCTTGGTTATCGAAACACACGTCAGATACGTCAGCGTAGATGAGAGCCAAGTCAGAGACAAGAGAGACAATGAATGAAATCCCGCGAAATAATGTGCGGTCAATATGACCGCTTATGGCCGAAATAGGTCAAACAAATCATATTTTCTTTTCCTTTTCTGTAATTTATATAAAAAATATTCTCAATTAAAATACAGAGACTGTTAGAAAAATGGTTTGAAGTCTTTAATGTTTGCATTTTGTTATTAACATCACAGATTGATAACTGATAATGTTCAAAGTTATTATTATTAGTATTATTGTTTCACATAAACACACAGTAAGTATAACGGTACAGTGCTAGGTATTCTTTTCGTTAGTTCTTTATTGCTTTAGCAATATTGTGGCATTCATGGCAATAAGGCGAATTTGAATTTTATTGAATTAATAAACCTTTAGATTCTTGATTCTTGCCTGTAGACTGATAAATGTTGTGTGTACAAATGAGCAATACATCCAGATTTCCTGAGATTTGTATTGTCAATGGGAATTTAAATTTAAATAACAGGCGATGTTTTCTTCATGGAAATTATTTTTCGGGCAAACAATTACAATAGAGAGGGATCCGTTGTGTGACAGTGGAGCGGAGGGTCAGCAGCTGGATTTTGCACGCACGGTCAGTACTGGAGAGACAGCAAGCTCAATTTGCGGCAGCGGCACCCAGCTTCGGCATCTCTGGTGGCACCCCCAGATGCCGCAGCTAGGTGCCGCTAGCAGTCGTGGCAGGTGCCGCTGCATGCCAGGAGGTGCCGATGCATGCCGGGAGGTGCCACTGGATGCCGGGAGGTGCCACTGCGTGCCGGGAGGTGCCAGTGCGTGTGCCACTGCATGCCGGGAGGTGCCAGTGCTTTTGCCACTGCATTCCGGGAGGTGCCACTGCTTGTGCCGCTACCTGTGACATCTGCCGTGGCATCCAGGAGTGCCAGCAGAGATGTCGCGGCAAATGTCGCGGCAAATGCCGCTGTTTGGGCGAGATGTCGCGGCAGAAGCTGCTGTTTGGTGAAGGTGCCACTGCTTGTGCCGCTACTCGTGACATCGCCGTGGCATCTAGGAGTGCCAGGAGGGATGTCCCGGCAGATGCAGCTGTTGGGGGGAGATGTCACTGCTTATGCCGCTGTATAGGCGAGACAAGAGGGTCTGGCTGCCTCCAGCGTGAGGCTGCTTCCCGTACAGACTCCGCTCTTGGACCGCATCCAGCAAAGACAAATACATAGACGCCTCATTCAGTGTTGGACCGTACGTCGACGTCGCCGCCATATTGGATGTGGCAGCTCCGCCCCGTGAACTAACACAAGTCAATGGAGTGAACTTTATAAAGCGCCTTCTACACAGTGCTATAAGTTAATGCCTCATTTACACATTCACACACGTACGGGTATATTCAGGAAACAGAGAGGAACCAAAAACAACGTCTGATGATTATAAACGTTAACTACTCCTCATATGTTCAGTATACAGGTCAGCACCAAACCATTTTATAATGTTTTTATGAGTGTTTACAGCTGCTAATGTAGGGGAGACCGGGGATGATAGTAACACTTTTTGTTTGAGCAAGTGTAACTCAGTGGTTGTTGGTGCTGGAGATCTCAAATTTTGACATGTGGTACCCATATTTGTCTGCTGTGAATGACATACACTTGGACTTCTACTACACCATAACAGATTATGTAAATTAATGTCAAACACAAAGAGGTATGTTGTTACAACCTACCCCAATACCGGGGTGAATTGTAACACTACTTGAGGATGGATATAACAATTAAATTACTATACTTAAAAATAGATCTACACTTAAAATGTATGCAAGAACTTTAATGAATAATAAAGAAGGAACCATAAACTTGCCAGAATACAAAAATAATGATAAAATAAAGAATAATAAAGTATAAACTGGTGTCTGTTGTTTGTGTGTTTTGTAGCCTGAAACACGTTAATGTGAAAAACTATTTGAACACTTGAATTTCTGTGGAACAAACCACTTTTGAACAGTGTGGTGCAAAGCTGCACTAAATACTTAGTAAGTACTAAAAGGCATTTGAATAGTTGAACTGCCTATTTTGAACAGTGTGTTTTTAAGGTGCAGAAGATAGCAAACTGCCTAAGGCACATATGTTTAATTAGATAGGCAGTTGTGGCAAATGTAGTTGTCCTTGCCTGGGGTGCAGGCTTCATGGGCCCAAAATCTACAATGCTGACATCTGATCCACACTTCCCTTGGCTGTGAGTTATCAAAGTGCTCCAAGCACACAATGCAGACTTTTTAAGAACAGTTACAACCATCCCCATGCCAGGCAGCCATTAAAAAGCTAACCATTTTTAGCATTTAGCTTTAAAGCTAGCACTAATGCAACACATCAAATTAAACTAGAGAAACTACTACTTGAGCTTATGTAAGTGAAACAACTGTATCTACAACACAATGGACACTATGCAAAAAATAGTTGTGATGGAAATTTTTACTTTCTTACCTGAAAAATAGTTTTTTGGCTCCAGAACAGACAGTTTTCAACTCAGAGACATGAGGCTTCACCAGTCAGGTCAATTTGTCAGTGGGCATGGACTGTATTGATGACATCACCACAGCTCGTTTCTGATTGGTCAAACTGAGAGTGTTACAACTATCCCTTTGTTACAACCATCCCCGGTCTCCCCTATGTAACGCTGTTACTGTGATGATATATGACCATAACCTAGCAGGCTGCTCATATTTGCCGACTTTGCTATATAACTTTCAACATAAATGCCAAAAAGTAAAACAGACAGTTTACAGCTACAGCAGATCTACTGATTGCGTTTCAGATTTGCCCCTCGCTGCCCAGCTGAAAAATAAATGTGCTAAGTGTACTAAAATTTAGCATACTTTTGTGTACTTGAAGCCACACTAATCATCATTATACTTCAAGTGTGTTCATGATTAGTTAACTTGAAGCATGCTATTTTGGAACAACTAATTTTGTACTAAATATATTTAAATTGTAATTTAATTGTAGAAAAGCTCAACTTGAAGTGTATTTAGTGTACTTTTATGTGCTAAAGTGGAACAACTTAAAGTATATTTTGTATACTTTAAGCATATGGCTTTAAAGGTCCCATATTATGAAAAACTGACTTTTTCTGGTATTTGGGGTGTTATTGTGGGTCCATGGTGCTGCCACACACCTAGAAACTTTGAAAAAAGACTATCCGTGCTTTTTTGAGTGAGATACAGATTTCTAAAGGGGTCCTGCCTGCAGTTTCCAGATACACCAGTCAAATTTGCTGCGGCTTTCGACGTCGACGGCCACTCATTTGCATATGGCTACCCCACTGCCCCTCCCTTCACCGCACGGTGTCTCCACCCACCAGGTACAGCTACCGTCTGGGAGATCCGCCATTACGCTATTGAAATCACCATGTCCAAGCTCAAGGAGAAGTGCGCTGTTGTTGGTTGCAAGGACCAGCACAAACCACTTCATCGTCTCCCAGCTGCAGAGGACAAAAGAGCTGCATGGACTGAATTTATTTTTGATTGCAATGTCCCAGCTGAAGTTGGCAAAAAACTGTTGGTGTGTGTGAACCACTTTGACACTGACTGTTTCACCAACTTGGGCCAGTACAAGGCAGGAGTAGTCGGCAGACTTGTACTCAAAGGAATACTTGCAGACCAAGGACATGTAAGTTTACAAATAATGTGCTTTGTGTTCCTGTAGATAAGGCTGAACTCGTGCCTGATGTACTGTGTGTTTTACCATTGAGAACAAGGTATGGTTAGCGGCTACCCGCTAACGTTAGCTTCTCTGACCACACAAGTTAGTGCTACAGCAGAATCATTCTGTGTATTACATTTCTGATCTTGCACATTATGTAATGCGTGTCCTAGGGAAATGTCTGCATGTGCAAGTATTTAGCTGTTTTTATTTAGCAATTTTACACGAACTAACCAAGCAGTGTCACATAGTACCAGCTAACGCTAACCGCGATCTTCCAAGCTAATGCTAACCGCGAGCTAGTTCGCGATCAACACGGTCTCCACATGCAAACCCAGAGACCTGGTCGGTCAAGCGGTACATACACATACCCTCCGCCGGGTCTAAGTTTTCAGGATTTTGTGAAATAATGCATTTGAAAACGTTTTCTAAACTGGAATATATTGGCCTAGGCCAGGGCAAAACCAGTGTACCGCTGAATGCTACACAGAGTTTAGATTCTCTGCCCGAGCCCGCCGCTATCCTCGGACGGGCCGGGCCGGGCCGGACCGGGCCCTTGACCAAGTATTTGTGCTTTTTTGTTTTTAATAACAGCTAGAAAAACGCGCATCTCTCTCCTCCCTCCATTTTTGTGTTGCTGCGTGGTGTTACACGTGAGTTATCCTCATGGTAAAAACGTGACTTGAGACGTACGTGACATCACTCCCTGAGGCGCAAGAAGAAAGCAAGGATATATATTTTTACTAACGAAAATGACCAAAATAATTCTAATGCACAGTGACTTGAATAACTAACTTTAATCTGATCACTTGTTTGGAAATGTTAACGCATTAGATGCAGCCTTTAGTGCTTGAATTATACTGTAACAGTGCTGTCATGTGTTACTCCTATCCATATCTGGGAATTCTGTGCAGGATAATTAAACTGTGATTACTTGTTGAGAACGTTTTAAATTGTTTGCCCATTTCTTGCAATTGTTTTCATGTTTTATTGTCTTTTTACTGTTTAAGATTCTACCTGGCTGCACTGCATTACAGTGAGAAGGCTGATGGAGGACAAGCTACCACATCATCAGGAGATCCTCTTTTCAAACTGAGCTTTCCAAAGTCCAGGAAGGAAGGGAGAGTGCAGAGCCAAACCCGTGTAGACAGAGGCGACATTCCGTAAGTTTTACAATCTTTTATTTGAACCTCTCAAATTAAAATAAACATGGACACACAGGCATCACACAAAAGGTTGAACACAAACACTTAAAACCTGAATTATTTTAAGATGGGTTTTCAAAATAAATAATAAGGAGAATGTATAAATAAGCAGTAATTAGGAGAAATAAGAGAAACTTTACAACACTGCAGCACAAGGCTTTTTGGTTCTACTGCAATTTTCCTGTAAACATACATTTTTGTTTATTGCACTGCAGACTGAGGTGATGCACTGTTGGACCTGCTCTCGAGAAGGTTTTCCAGGACCCTGCCCCATATGTGAAAGAGGTGCTGAAACTAATAATCCCTGAAGACCTCTCGGACCACACAGACAGGCAGCACAACTCTCACTCTCCGCCCCTGAGAGCCCCAGCACCAGCTTACAAAGCTTCTGTAGGCTATATTGGCTGAACACAATTCAATATAAAGTCAGCACTGAATGTTTACACCCATGGCAACTAGATACTTTTTTTTTTATTATTATTATTTTCATATTGATATTGAAGTTAACATATAAAGTCAAACTGTTTCACTTCAGATATTTATTTTCTTATTATTATTTCATTCATGTCAACACATGTTTACAAATGTTTCTTACAATAAAACATCTTTCCTGACTGTTCTGCGTTTTCATTGTTTGATATGTAATTTTCATGGTAATAAGTAAAAGATGAACCACAAGCAATGTAAGATAGAGGAATCAGTTATGTACTTTTCATCATAACACTTTTGCGATAAATTAATAGTATTTGTGACTAAAAGCTTACTGCACTATTCCCCCCCGAAGACGCAAAGGTCCATAGTCTGTCCGATAAATGTTCAGTGCATTCTGCAGTGCAGATACATTCAGGCAGACACGTTACAGGCCAGGAGGGTCCACCATGCACAATGGTGGCTCAGGAAGCTGCTGTAGTCTTCGTGTAACCTAGAAATTATGAAACGTAAGTGAGTGACGATAGATTAGAGAAAAGAGAGACAGAAAAATGACAACCATGTTTGTCCAGTGTTCACACTTAATTGTGGTATTTCCATACAGCAGATATTCTCAGGTTATGTAGGCATTTGTACACAATTGCCACAGGAACACCTGCTTTTATGCAGAATTTTTATTATTCACGGGAAACTATAATCGCTAATCACGTCGCATTTGTTCTTTGATAATATATCTAAAGTTTATAAACCGTTGTAACTGGTAAAAAAAAAACCAATTCTGCTGGTAGAGAGGTGATGGGGGGGGGGGGGGCAACTGTGGCTTATTTAAAACTTGAAAACTGCTGGCAGTTGCTAATTACAGGTCGTCACTACAAATAAACAGGTTCTCAAGCAACGTACCTGGCTACATAAAGGTAAATAATAATATACGGTCACGCTTTTCTCTTGTAACTGCTATTGCTAAATTGCATCTGCGTTACTTTAACTGGACAGCAGTAAACACCAGCCGAGGTTTGGCTAAGCTTTATGATGTAAACACTTGAGGCAGGAGAAGGGGGCTGTTATTTGAAACAACGCGGGGCAGACGGCCAATAAGCTCGTAAAACTTTCGTTAGTCTGCAGTAACATAAAAGTAATGTCGAGGTAACAAACTTGACTACTAACCAATGAGAAGAATCAATGTTCGTTCTTACTTTCTTCTGGAGCCTCTTGTTGTCCGGCGGCCATTACTTCCAGAAACTCCGCCGTTGCCATGGTCACATGATGCCGTCCTCACGTCTTCCGCAGGCAGGAAGAAGTGGGCGGCACCGTAGGCGGCGCGCAGTAGCTCATTAGCATTTAAAGGGAAAGGCACTGAAACAGGCCACCTGGAGCAGGGCTGTGAAACTGGTGTTTCAAGAACTCTGCTGTGCTCAATCCTTCAGCTTATTTCGACCAAAGCATGTTACTAACATTCCATTTAGACTTCAAGGAACCATGTTAAGAAGCAGAAATGAGCATAATATGGGACCTTTAAATGTACTAATATATGCTTAATTAGTAAAATTAAAGTGTACTTTGTTTGTATTGTAAGTACATTAAAAAATATTTGTTAGTGTCTTAAAAATGTATAAGCTTTATACTTATAATGTATTCTTACTGTGCTAATAATATGCTTAAATTATACTTTTGGCTTATTCCAATTACTAAAAAAGCATACTTTGCAGTTAATAGTAAATATACTTTATCATTACTTTGCTATATTACTTTCTGGCATGTGCTTGCAAATGTATTACCAGTATACTAAAGGCTGAAAGAATAGTGGGACTACTTCCAGGTGAAAAAATATACTTTAATGTATTTGTACCATATCTTATTCAGAATAGTACATTTTAAATACAAAAAATTGTACTATCTCTTAACATTTATACAACAAATGTATGAACATTTACATTATGTCTTTTGAACATTTCCAAATATTGGTACTTTAGTACACCTTGTAGAAATAGGTCCATTTCAGGCCGCAGACCTAAACATTACACATAAACTTTACAGAACACTGAGAAATAGTGAACAATGAAAAACAACATTCCTTATTATTGCACGTCTAACCCCTCCCACCATACAGAAACACACACCACACATTAAGTTCCTTTTTTTTGGCTGAACTGCTCATTGTTACACTTTCGTCTGATGGCCGCGCGCACATCAGAGACACTCGTCTGTGGAAACTCCAGAAGAGCAGCGTCTGTTGACCGAATAGACAAGAGACAATAAGTCACGCAGCATATTCATAGTATTTTGAACAGTACATCAAAGGGGTATTCCAGAAAGGAGGTTCAGCAAACTCGAACCCTACCCTGAACTCTGAGTTGACTTAATCTGTGAAGTGAAATTCTGAATATAGGCTATAAAAACAGTGATTGCTCCTCACTCTGGTTTTATTCATATTCTGCATATTAAATAAGGTAAAAGTTTATTCAGTAGATATTTCAGCTTCTAGCAGCTTTTACCAACAGATACCTACTGATTAACACACATCCTGTCTTCTAACATCCTGCTGAGTAAATGAATGTGGAAGAGGGCAGAGGTGGTGCTCACCTCCACCACCACCACATCTAACAGAGGCAGAGGAGCTGGTCCTGAGTCAGGTCGCTGGGTGACCAGAGGCTGAGGGCGTCACTCACCCCAGGACCCAAGAGGCAGTCACACACTTTCATCTACAGATAGTACTATAAGTTATTTAATATTATCCTAAATGCGGCAGCAAATTAGAAACATGTACTTTGAAATTGCGTTGTTGGAGGCAATGCAAGCTGATGGTTAGCCTACTTTTGTAGCTATATGTGGGAAATACAGAAAGCCAAATGAAATGTGAATGATTCCTCTTTTTCTGACTGCTGGAAAGTGATTGATTAACCTGCAAAGTGATAAAAATGAAGAGGTCCAGATCTGAGAGCACGTCAGCAGTGACGTGTAGCCTGATATTCGATGTGCAGCCGGACTGAGAATATAGTTCAGATAAATGACGGACTGATGAGAAGTGGTACCGTTCGGCTCAGGGAATGAGATCTCATATAAATGAATCTAAATAATCCCCCTGTTGTAAAACTATGTGAATAATTTCTGCGTCAACATGATACTGTTGAGAAGGAAAGGACAGGGCTGTCAGATAGCTCCGTCAGACTCAAGGTTTTTTCAAGTAAAGCTACCAGCGAGCAGGTTAGGTTCCCAGAGTCAGTTGACATGGTGACTGACACAGAGTTTAAGATACCTCTCATTCAGGGAAAAAAAAAACTAGAGTTTCTTAGTGAGTACTTAGTTTTCACATAACTGGCTTTCTGGAATACCCGTCTAAAAACTCTGAATAATTTTATCAGTATAGTATACCAATACTGCTACCAGTAAACAGTCCAACATGTATTCAGTAATTAGTGGTGGTCAGTTTTCTTTTGATCTAGCTGCTATAGAAATCACCGAAGCTTGTATATAGGCTACATGTAACTCAAAACAATTACATACCTGTAATAGCCTGCACTTTGTCAACATCAAGCTGTGTTTTTGGCGGCCCCCCCCTCCCAGACTTTCCAGTTAGGGTGGACTGTGCAAGGCCCTCCTTTGTGAATACCAGAACAGCCAGCTCCTGGGCAAAAATGGTCATGCGAGATCTATTCAGCCGCAGGAAGGCCCTCTTTGAAACTGTCACTGTGCTGCCTGCCAAGGGGTGCTGCATGGGAGAGAAAGAGAGGATAAATTGGACAGATTATCTCTCCCTACTTATGAGAAATAAATAGACATTATCCAAACATTAAAAAATGTTAAATCAATCTTTACTTGGAAACACTGCTAGTATATATAGCCCACTAGGGAGTGCTATGACCAGTGGTGTTGAAGTTCCCACTGACAGCAAGATAATTCATATGACTGATTTGTGAAACATATAACCTATTAAATCCCATCTCTTTATTGCTGACCCAATTACCAACAAGATGATGCTGCCAAAGACAAAAGGTCCATAGTGCAAATATAGAATTCTTTATGAATGACCTGTCAAGTAATGAATACATACGTTCATCCCTCAATTATAACATACCATTTCAATTTCACCGTCCACAGAAGATGATGACGCTGCAGATGAGGGGGTCCCCCTAAACGAGGACATCAATGTCCGGACACACTCCACACACTCCCTCATTAATTTAACCATTTCTGGCAGGTCTAGATGAATATATTAATAAGTGGGAAAACATTTGTTAAGTACAGGACAATAAATAATATGGGAACACCCTGAATCATTGTTTAATAAACATACTGTGTTCTGACATGTCAACCCCTCTAATTCCAATCTGAACACCCACCGTGAAGGGACGACATGATTTCATTCATTCCAGGTGCCACGCCATGACCAGTATTATCATCCGTCAGCTTCTTCAAGAGAGAATGAGAGATCAGAATCACATTAAACTTCATTAAGGTACAATAGACATTTACAGAACCTAATGTGATGAATTGTTGGAGGAAACAGCGGCAGATATAATGTTGTGTTCATTTTGTATGTTAGAGATTGTGATTATTTTATGCTTGTTTTTTCTGGATCCCAATAAACACAATAGACAAACACTACAGTTTGTCCAGCTGTCATGCTGACTGACTGATCTGTGAATGACAATCTGACAGCTGTGATCCAATCCTGTGCACACTTTGTAGGTCAATTAAGATTTATGATTGTAATTATAATAAATGCTGTTCTAAAGGTACTATATAAATAAGTTTTTTATTACTATCAGCCCTTATTTGTATTAGTGACAATATTTTTAGACACACACATGTGCATGCACATGCTTTTGACTTCTATACTTTATTTCTCAAAGAAAATAAAGTATGTTTAAAGGACTCTCTTCTAATCCACAATACCGTGTGGGACAAAACATTAATGAAAGGTGTTTGAAAATGATTATATTGTTGAATATATTAAATAAAAGTAAATAAAATACATTATGCTTAGTTGGCATGCACATGACAGCCAAAATGAGTTTATATGTGAAAATAAGATATGTAACAATTGTCAGATTAAGTTTTCCATGCAGTTGTATTCAATATAATAATAATAATTTTACCATAATAATATATTTAATATAAATGTACTTGCCATTCTCTGGGCTGAGGAGAAACCCAACTCTTCATCTGAGGCATGGTCTTGAAACTTTAAAAAGTGAAAAGAGAAAATAGCTGTTAAAAGCAATACAACAGAGAAAGAGTTTTAGTCTGAGAGTACACAACAGCTGGGAAAGAAGTATGACTTACAATTTCATGCCGTTGTGGACTTCCTATGTATGTGCCGTCATCAGAACTTGGACTGGATGCCAGGGGTAAAAGCACACGTCTTACTGCCTTGTCAATCTTTGCTCACTTTCCCTGAATAAAAACGTTTATATGGTAAAGTAGGAAAATGATTAGTTATATCCCGAAATTTGAGTTGTACTAGAAACTACGTTATTTAATTAGAAAAAAGATATAACACAGCAGTTCATGTTGGCATTAACTAAAATTCTAGTCGAGTTTTTAAAAACCAAAATGGACAAACTACCTTAATAATCAACACAAAGAAACATGCAAAATAGCTGATTCACAGGACTAAAAGATTCTGTCCAATATTCCTCAAATCAAGACCTTTTAGTGAAGTGTCTGAGGGGCACCACAGTTTTTGCTGTTGTAAACTTTGTAGCCCCCCAGCTCAAGAAAGAAGTATGCCTTACCCCATGAACATGTTGTGGAGATTCATTCTCAGAACTGTGGAGGTGATCTTGTGTGTCCAGGGCCCTCTTCTGAGACAGGGAAGTCTTCAGGTTTTGTAGCACCTGGTCCCTGGCTGCCTCTTTAATCCTGGTTTGCTTTGCCTGTTAAAAATGTTTTTGAAGTAAACATGTTGGTGTCCTGCAGAAAGCTTTGTGTTATCAAGTTCACATTTTGAATGTCTTCTTATTTAAAGTTCCCTTAATTATCTCACCACCCCTCAGATATAGCAGATTTGGTGTCTCTGTACATAAAAATGCATGTAGTAGTTGAATCTATCTGTACACCTACCTCTGGCAGCTACAACAACAAAATACTGCTACATCAAGATGTTTCAGTGTTATTCATCTAATGTTGTCATATATAACAATAAATCAGTCAGAGGGAGCAAATCAGTACATTTACTTTGATAGTTTAGCTACATTTTACTTAACATAAATATGCACTTTAACTTGAGTGGGAAATTCCATGCATGATTCGTAATGGAGAATTTTAGCATTGCTTAACTGTTTTTTGTTTTGTTTTTTTACTTAGGTAAATGATTTGAATTTAGTCAAGACCCGTAGGCTACCAGAAAGCACCTGGATGCTAGCCAAAGAGACAGCATGTCAGCTAGTGCATCTTGAAGGAATGTTGCGTGCACTCACCTGTGTGGCCGTTTTAGGCTTCACTACGTCGGTCGCACACATTTTCTTTTTCATGCGCACACCCCTGCTTTCCTCCTCGGCCCAGATATCCTTACCGAGAAGGAATAAATTCTTCTTCGACACAAGTTCTTTGTAGGAATCTGATATAACAAAAAGAGTACAACAAATAAGTTTAGCCTAGACATGTTTCATAACAACGACCAAATTAAACAGTCAGCTGCTAGCTAGCTGACCGAGTTGGAAAAATAATAAGCATTCAGTATACCTATTACCCATCACCGTATTCTCCATACTTGCCTCCAAATAACAGCACCTTAGCAGGCACCGTCCTGTTTGGTTCTTTTCTCGTGGGCCATTTTATTTCAATCCAGTTCGCGTCGTCATCAAGGTCCGGCTTGGATGCCACTTGGGTGAACTGGTCGCTACCAAGAATGAGCGACGTACTTTCCACTTTAAGTGTTTTATCAAATAAGTAGTAGACGGCGAATTTAAACATTGTATCCTCCTAACCTGCAAACCTGCTCTCACGCGACTGACCTGACCCCGCTCAGATGCAACGGATGTCGGATGACAACGTCCGCGGCTCTGATTGGCTGAAAGTGAGAAACGAAACTAATGCACTTGATTGGTCAGGCACTGTCTTGCAGTTATTATATAAAATCATCATGGCAGCAAAAAGAAATTTGAAGAGACATTTGAATTCTGACGAGACTCAACCAGAGACGCCAAGAACAACAAAATACAGAAGACTTCAACAGAACCAGGTAAAGAAAAAAAAAAATTGGTGAGATGCTGTGGGCTACAACGAAAATTTAAATTGTACTCTCTCTAATTATGTACTCTGTATAACATTATGAAGTGAAACGTTTCAAGATAAATAGTACCCTATCAAAACATCGTTGTCGAAGTGTTATTAGCTATGAGGTAAAACTACGTCAAAATCATCTTATTGACTTCATGTCAAAGACTTCTGCACTGCAGACCCCATACACACATACACACACATACACTATAAACATATCTTATGACTTTGACTGTGACATCTGCAGGAAAAATAGGATATAAAGCTGTCATCATCTTTTCAAAAAACGCAATATTTATCTTTGGTAGCCTATATTATAATATCCTAGCTAGAAGATCAGCCTATCTGATGGTTAACATAGTTCCAAAAGATAATATAACTTCCAGTATCTTCATCCTAAAATGTTTGCCCAAATACACTGTAAGTCATCAAGGGTAACACTACTACTACATCAACACTACTGCTAGCTAGTGGATAAAGCACTAGCCGTGTTCAGGTTTCCTATTATCTTTGTTTTACTGTATCCACAGAAAAAGAGAAAACTGTTCTACAAGAAATTTCTCGGTACATCTTCAGTTCCAAGAATATCCCTTTACAGAAGAAAAGTTACAGAAAAGGTAAGTTCAGGAGAAATAAATGCTACAGTAGTAAATGTGTTTTTATATTTCAATGTTCAACCACACTGAAGCTGCACTTAATTCATCTATATTTGTTTCAGATTTGTCTTACAGATCATAGTAATGCAGATACTTACCAAGAAGTGGATAGAGAGAGACAGGAGGACAGAGAGGAAGATGATGGAATTGGACATGACAACAGAGAGGAAGATGGCGTAAGTGGACAAGAGGACAGAGAGGAGGATGATGGAAGTGGACAAGAGGACAGAGAGGAGGATGATGGAAGTGGGCAAGAGGACAGAGAGGAGGATGACGGAAGTGGACAAGAGGACAGAGAGGAAGATGATGCAGGTGGACAAGAGGACAGAGAGGAAGATGATGGAGGTGGACAAGAGGACAGAGAGGAAGATGATGCAGGTGGACAAGAGGACAGAGAGGAAGATGATGGAGGTGGACAAGAGGACAGAGAGGAAGATGATGCAGGTGGACAAGAGGACAGAGAGGAAGATGATGGAGGTGGACAAGAGGACAGAGAGGAAGATGATGGAGGTGGACAAGAGGACAGAGAAGAAGATGATGGAAGTGGACAAGAACACAGAGCAGAAGAGAGGAGCCAAGCTGGAAATCAAGATTCAAACCAATGGAAGGTATACTACCATTTAATTACAGATTATTTGTATATTGGTTATTTTACATTACAAGCGACATCTCTTTTAATAGGACAACACTGTCATTATAAGTTTGGCTTCTGTTTCCTATTGTGTTTTATGTATGAATGTGAGCAATCTTGTCTTGTATTACAGAAACACCATGATGAAGATCCTGTATACCCAGGTGCTCCCCTCACAAAAGGACAGAGTCTGCTCTTACTCATGTCATATGTACTGAGGCACAATTTGACAGGAGTAGCTCTTCAGGATCTTCTTACAATGTTTAATGAACATTTCCCTGGCTTGGTGCCAGCAACCTCATATCTTTTTCATAAGGCATATGGACAGTTTGGCCACTATGTGCCCCATTTTTATTGTAACAACTGTGAAAGCTATATGGGACCCAGTGAGACAGCTCCAAAAGATTGTTCTTCTTGTAATGCTGAATTTGACATTGAGAGAAACTTAAGGGTTGGGTCTTACTTTCTTGTACTTAGTTTATCAACCCAAATAGTGGACATTGTGGAAAAATCTGGGATGCATTTAAATGAAAGACAATCAATTCCAGGCATTATTTCAGATATTCAGTGTGGGGCTGAATATGAAAAACTCAAGCAGAGTGGACAAATAGGGGCTGATGACATATCAGTTATGTGGAATTGTGATGGAATTCCAGTTTTCAACAGCAATAATTTTCAGATATGGCCAATTCAGTGTCAAATCATAGAGCTGTCACCAGAAGATCGCCAAGCCAACATATGTATACCATGCTTATGGTTTGGTAAAAGCAAGCCAAATATGATCACATTTTTAACTGCTTTTGTGGCAGAGCTCAAGGAACTGGAACAGACTGGAATTAAATGGATGGACTCTGAAAATGTAGAGCATACAAGCAAAGTTCATTTACTCCTGTGCTCCTCAGATTCAGTTGCCCGCCCCCTTCTGAGAAACACAAAACAGTTCAATGGAAAATATGGGTGTGACTTCTGCCTTCACACTGGTGGTGGTCCATATGTCTGGGAAACCCCAGAACCACCTTTACGGACAGAGATGGATCATTTTTGGCATGCTATGCTGGCAACACCTGCTAATCCAGTAATGGGTGTGAAAGGCCCATCCCCTTTGATGGAACTAGAGAGCTTCAAGATGATCTCTGGATTCATTCCTGAGCACCAACACAGCGTCTGCCTGGGTGTCACTAAACAGATTACATCTCTGTGGCTTGACAGTAAGCACCATAATGAGGACTGGTACTTAGGCGGCAAGGTCAGTGATCTAGACCAGGAATTGCTGGCCATTAACCCACCTGTGGAGGTCACAAGGGCACCAAGATCAGTGAAGGACAGAAAATTCTGGAAAGCATCTGAGTGGAGGTCATTTTTGTTGTTTTATGCATTGCCTGTTTTGAGTGGCATTATGAAAAAGAAGTATTGGAATCATCTTTTTTTATTAGTTTTTGCGATACACACTCTTCTTCAGGATGCCATCAAAGTGAGACATGTGGATGTGGCAGAACAAGCTCTGCGAAAATTTGTGCTCAACTTTGAGAAACTGTATGGTGCTGCTAACGCTTCTTTCAATGTGCATTTATTAATGCACTTGGCAGCAAGCGTGCGTAACTGGGGACCACTGTGGGCAACATCCACATTTCCATTTGAATCATTTAATGGGACTTTGCTTAGGTTTTTCAGTGGAACAACACATGTGCCAACACAAATAGTGAATAGATTCCTTCGGTGGAGGGGTCTTTCGAAAAAAGCAGGGACTACAATGGCAAATGCTAATGACAGCATAAAGACATTATTTGACAAACTTCAAAGTACCTCTAGCTTAAGAAAGAAATCAAAGGAGTTTCAACATAATGTCAGAGGTTTTGGCTGCCCAAAAAAAGCTAGCACATCTGTGTTGCAGCGGATGGCTATTGAAAGTTTAATAGGAGTGACAGTTCATTCAGGTTTATTTTATGACCGTTTCATTTGTAGCAGTGTGGTTTATCATTCATATAATAACACAACTCTTAAAAAGAGAAATAATTCAGTTGTACAGTTAAATGATGGAACATTCTGCGAAGTTATGACCCTGGTGGCTTTTACATCTGATGATGGGGCCTCGTCCACATCCACCAACTTCTGTATTTTAGTAAAAGAGCTTGCCAAGAGTGGAAGAAAGGTGTGTAGAGATGCTCAGTTAAATATATCTTCCACATTTATAAATGAGGTGTCTTACACCAATAATTTATTTGCAGTGCATCCCCAATCACTTAAGCGTAAATGTGTAATGGTTAAGTCCAAGGACAAAATGTATGTCATTCCACTTCCCAACAATGTTGAAAGAGACTAAAATTCTTGGGGAGCTACTTCTTTATGGACATCAATGCCAAACCGACTTCTACATATCAGTCCTATACGCATGAATACTGTCAGCGACTTTTTGATCTGTACACTCTCCAATTGGTCTTGTTTGCAGTAGCCCTGCTTTTTCTCCATTAAACAATACCAATGAAATGTTCTTTTTTGAACACTTGTGACAATGTTAACACAGTGTGAGTGAACCTCATTTTTTTGCTTATAATTTAGCCAGTATTAACTTGTCTGTTGCAGTATGGGTGATGCTATCTACACCAACCGTAGCACCAACTTTAAACCCCTTGCTTTTCAGCAAAACACACTTTTTTTGTGCACCTGTGCTTTTGAAGTGTGCATTTAATGTTTTGTTTAACGTCATTTTGTGTGTAAGATGTATCATATTTCTTTTGCCAAACTGATTAAACATTACAGAACAGCTGCAATAATTGCTATCTGTGTACTTTACACACAGCACAACATGTCATAAATGGGTTTAAGTGCATTTTCATAGTCATAATATTGAACACTGTCTAAAAGAATGTCCTAAAGTACTAGCGTGAATAACTTCACTTCATAATTAGACCCAAATGTAACTTAAAATACACTCAAACTTAATATTACAGTGTTGATATTAAAATGTGTACTTTTAAAATATGCTTTCAGTGTATGTTACAATGACAATTTTAAGCATACAATTTAAAATATATCAAAAATATGTGTAAAAACAAATTTCAAATAAGTACACTTTAGAAAGTACACATAACTTTTACTTAAAGTATATTTTCGTATCATATATTTCTATAAAGTGTAATATAGTATAATTAGTTAAAAGTGTTAGCGTGAAAGTGTGATGCTAGTATACTTTTTATATATTTCCAAAAAGTACAATTTGTGTGAGTACATTTTCAACATACTATCGGAAAAATAAATATACTTGAAATACAATAAAGTACATTTTTTTTACTTGGGTGTGCACCGTCAAAATTAATCAAGTTGCGCAAGGCACGGGTCGGGTATTGGTAAACATCATGACCGGCCACCGCTGTCAACGTTTGTATGCCTCTGATTCATGTCTTCATGTCTTCATGTCGCTCCGCAAGAAGTCAATTTATTTGTCACAATGGAACTTCATTCAAAGCAGAGCTCCACCAAAGAGCCTGCAATCGTTGCGGGAGGTTCTCTGATGTGTCAGTGTTTCCCCTACATGCATTCTGCTGCGGGATATTCAGCGCTGAAACATTAAAAAAAAACACTTTTTTTTTTTTTTTTTCGTTTAATATCATGGGCGAATGGCGAATTTAAGTTGCACACAGTGAAAGCACTACACCCTAAGTTGTCTTAAATCGATTATTGTTGTCGCTATTTGTATAATTTCTACAAATCACCGTTTAAGTTGATTGACTGAAATCCTCGCCATCCTATTCAAAGGCTGCAACAGGCTTCCCATCGAACCGGGGTGAAGTTAGTTTCAGGTTGGATATTCGGCGGATATTCACTCGGGTCCAGCCGCGACTTTATGTTCACCCAGTGTCAGCAGCAGGAGGACACTGTGTTCTAGGAATTTTGGACGTGTGGGGCCAACTAATTCTTTCTTAGCTGCAGCCAACATCGGGACAAACTAAATGTAAAGAGAGACATAGTGAAACCGTATATTTTCCTGCTCTTTTGTCCTTTGCCAATCACACCTATGAGCAGTAGAGGAAGAGGAAAAAGTAGTAGTTTAGATAGTTCCCTACTAAAAAAACAATCAGTGGGCAATTAACAACTATCCCTATGCTGTTCAGTGTTTCCTACAGGAAATCTTGTCGTGATTGTGAACACTTCAGTGGCCGGTCAAAACATATTTTGGCTCTTTCTTGACTTTGAATGGGAGCATCTACGCTGCAATTGCCTGTCGTGCATCAATAAAATATGTCTGATTCTGATTTATATATTATGACGTCAGTTGTCCATATTTAAACTTAAATTTAATGAAACAAGTTGACAGTATGGGAGACAGACATCACATTTACATGTCAGGATCTGGTTATTATGAACACAGTTTAAATATTTAACTGTCACGTATCATCACAGTAACAGCGTTACATACATTAGCAGCTCATGAAAACATTATAAAATGGTTTGGTGCTGACCTGTATACTGAACATATGAGGAGTAGTTAACGTTTATAATCATCAGACGTTACAGACGTTGTTTTCGGTTCCTCTCTGTTTCCTGAATATACCCGTACGTGTGTGAATGTGTAAATGAGGCATTAACTTATAGCACTGTGTAGAAGGCGCTTTATAAAGTTCACTCCATTGACTTGTGTTAGTTCACGGGGCGGAGCTGCCACATCCAATATGGCGGCGACGTCGACGTACGGTCCAACACTGAATGAGGCGTCTATGTACACAGGAAATTTGTCAGAGTACATTTTACTCAAATTGAAGAAAATTTTACTCTAAAAAAGATAACATTTGATCCCAGTCTAAATAGAGTAAAAATTACTCTTCCCACAGAGTGAATTTTACAGAGTAGTTTTTACTCTATTTAGTGTCCATAATTTACTCTACATGATGATAATTTACTCTATGTTGTATAAAATCAAAATAACTCTACAGTCACTTTCCTCAATGTGGTGATGTATTTTACTCTATATTGAATAATATTTCACTCAAAATAGAATTACAATTCACTCAAAATAGAATCATATTCTACTCCATACTGGTTTATATTCTGCTCTTCACCAGATTGTATTCTGCTCCGTATACAATAGTATGATACTCTTATTAGAATAATGTCACTCAAAATAGAATCTATTTCACTCAAAATATGATTATATTCAACACTATATAGTTTAATATTATCCAACTGTTTTCTTCTCAATACAAAATGGTATGTTACTCCATTCAGAAATGCTTATCACTTGTCTGGAGTGACATTTGTGAAGTTTTTCTGAACTCAATAAATCAGAAACAATTTAGCAAAGCACCTTAGCACATTTATTA
Source organism: Sparus aurata (assembly GCF_900880675.1). NCBI lineage: Eukaryota > Metazoa > Chordata > Actinopteri > Spariformes > Sparidae > Sparus > Sparus aurata. The sequence goes on along the minus strand of NC_044193.1, from coordinate 30,948,765 downwards.
ATCACAAAATCAAAACATGTTTGCATTACACAAACTAATGCAACAGATAAACACATTGCAAGACATTTACAAAACACATCCACCATGTTACCAGTCAATTCCAGCAGATTTGTTTGAAGAAGCACCACGTCATACCATCAGAAATCAAAATTGTGGCCTGTTCAACAACAAATAAAATCCATATATTCAAATAAAATATAATGAAACTGCATAAAAAGTGTATAAGACAGAAAAAAAAGCCAATGGACCTTAATCACACAACAGCCATATTCCCTTGATGTGACGCCAAGGGTGGGAAGCTCATCGTTATTGTGCACTTTTACATTTCACAGAAAATGGTATGGAACAATGAACAGATTTGAATTATCACTACCATATGATGTCTGTATATCAAGTGCTTTATGACAAAAAAGCTCTTTGACATCAACTACATGAGGTCCAACTTTTGTGCACACAACTTTAAAAGCATTGAAATGCTCATCAAGACATATTGTTTGTAAGGAAAGAGTTACCAAATGCAACTTCCCATCTTTGACAACAACATGGTGGATTCTCTGAAAAACTGGCATCTCACAATGAACTCTCACACAAACAACTAAACCTGGACGATACACAGTTCCACTGTGTTTGGCCCATCTCACATTTAATACCTTGGTGTCAACAGGTACCTGAAGCATCTCTGCCATCTCATAGCCCCATTCCATCACTTGTAGAGACAACATTTTACCAGGGCCTGTCGTCACTCTGCTGGGGTCAAATGTCTGCCACTTGTATGCCATTTGTGTTTGGTGTTTCCTTGCCAATGTTTTAGTTATATTTTTGAAGCTGTTAACTCGTTTTTTAAAGAAATTATGTTTCGCTTCATAGTGCATACACCAGGTATGCAAAATTTTATTTTGCATACCTGGTTTTTTTTCAAAATACACATGGGGAAATGCACCATGAAATGATGCTTTGGTATCAGCCTCTTGTTTGGATACAAATGTTTGAATAACCTGTGGTGTTCTGCGATCAAGTGTTTCAAAAAAATTGTAATACCTTTTGATAACATTGGGGAAAATACGATGTTTACAATTTGGAGTAAAAGCAAAAACAAATACCAGTGCTGGTCAGTTGGACAGACTAAATCTCCAAAAATGAGTGGTAGATTGCGATGTAAACTCCAGGATTGGATGGCATTCAACCCCAAGTCATTTGTGTCCTGTACCAACTTCACTTCAGGTGGTTTGTTGGCTTGCTCAACATAGCCATAGTTAAAATTCTTTATTCTTGTGTGTATTTCCTCCAATGTTGTGTAGCTGTCCATCAAGTGATGTAAAAGCAGCTTCATTTCATATTGTGCCACCCCCTCCAATATATCGTGCATAATGTCAACAGAGAAATTATCACAAGTATTGAAATACTGCAAGGAATTCAGAATGCAAGACCGTTTAACACCCATCACATAGGGAAGCCTGGGATTTGTCTCTATTTGTTGGCAGTGTTCCTCATGAAGTACTCGAGTTCGCAAAACTATCTTAGGTGAATCTTCATCAAACTCTGTCTGAAAGTCCTCTTTCTTAGCAAGACAAAGCGGCAACAATATCTGGCACTGAATGACTCAACAAAACCAAACAAACAGTGAAGACCAAGGTTGTCACCTGTAACTTGAACAATAGTTCCATATACTGGCTGATCATAAAGGGGAAGCTTAATGCCATCCCTCTCCAGTATTTTAATATCCTGCACAATCGGATCTAGTATTTTAGAAAAGCCATATGTTTTGATATCTTGGGCATGAAATAAAGCAACCAAATGAATACTGCTTAAACTTGAATTGTATTTTGGAGAAAAATTTCGCAAGGTGAAATAGATTGCACCTACTTTATATATTCCCCGTTTGGATTCTAAAGGATTTGGAGTTTCAAAATCATCATAGAAAATCAGAATCTGAATGGCATTCTTGTGTTTTGAAGTCCTTGAGAACATCTTCCCCTGGACTGGAATCAGCCTGCACCATCTCCTTTATATTAGGGTGACTGTAAATGAACTGTAGTGTTTTAAAAATTGGAATGTACATAAATTTATTAGTAACGACCACTTGATCATAGCCTCCACTAGTCCGATTGCGCAGGGTATCAAATCTTGTACCAAGAACGTATTCAACTGGGTCGACACTTCCCCACTTCATTTTGAAATACTTAGTTCTCTTACTTTCAGAGTTCAACACACAAAAAGGATTTTCCATTTTTTCAAAACACTCATCGATTTTACACTCAACTTCACTTTTGTTAGGCTCTTGTAATGACAGACACTTCTTCACAGATTCTTTTGCTTGATTGTAGACATCATCAACAATCTCTTCCATTGAAGTCACCAAAGAGTTAATGACCGTTTCAGCTACACCTGCCTCTTTACAGGGTTCGTACACATTTTTCAAGGTCAAATTCAAGCACTTTTCAAGCACTTTTAAGGGTCATTTTTAAGATTTTCCAGCACCTTACTGCTGGGGTAAAATACGTATCTAAAGGAATATATATACTTGTGATTTTTTTCTTCACTTTTTATCACAATTATGTACATTGTATTATGCTGTAAACATCTAAAATTATATTCTATAATAGCAAAAACTTCAGAAATTAATTATCCAGTCGGATCCCAATTTTGTAAAAGACACAGAGTTATAATGTCAAGCACTTTCAAGCACTTAAACTAAAATCCAAGCACTTTTCAGACCTTGAAAACACAACATTGAAATTCAAGCATTTTCAAGGATTTCAAGCACCCGTGCGAACCCTGTCTTTAAGTTCAGCTACTGTTGTAGCACAGCTGTCTACAAGATTCTTACTGACAAGAAGGGGGTAAGAAGGGGGAATTGCTGATGGCAAATCTTCTAAATTACTAGATATTACATCTTCAGTTGTAGAGGGGCCTTCGCCAGGGTCAGAACCAGAATCAGAACAATGATCATTATGTGCTATATTAAGGTGCTTTCGGAAACCAGAGAATGTTCCATAAACCTGTAAACAACCAGCTTGATCACACTTAAGACGAAGAGTCTTTCCTGAGCAAAGTCCATGAACCAACTTAAAGTGCTTTATCAGGGAATTAACATCCACCTGGTGACATCTGCAGAGAAAACATAACATCTCATCTAAACTCAGTGCAGCATCCGAGCCCTAACTTCAGCAACCCTGGGACTCACTTTAGTGGTAGCAACATCTATTTCATAGATGGTGGTTTGCAAGAAGTTGTACACATTTGCCAGATCGTGGTTGTATGATGTACCAAAGACAAAATGAGCTTTGAAAAGCTCATCAAAACAGGCAAGAGAGTCCGGTGACTTGCATGGTATGGCATGTTTGTCAATGATGATGAAGTACTTGCGTATCGCGTTTTTCTGGGTTCCCACAGCCAGTAGATACGGTTGACGGCTTTCTGTGATGCTGTCTAGATGCCCTTGGATGCTGGTCCCAGTCTGTGACATGAGAACTTCATTTAGTTTATTAAGATGAGTAGCAGTTCACTAACAGCTTGAGAATATATCTTTGATCTTGAGCGCAAATCTTCCAGATTGCATTAAACTATAACCTCACCTTAATGAACTTCACAAGATGGTCACTGGCTTCTCTGGCAGAGAGCTTTCCTGGTCTCTTGCGACCATGAGGTGATGGTGGCAGAAGGTGGACAAGGACCAAAATGGCTGATATTTCACTGTCCCATCCTAAAAAAAGAAAATTCAGGAATGTTTTTAATAATAACAGTCATTCCATTTCTCTAGCAAAAACAATCACCACTTCTATTATTATAGTACTTTCCAGCTTACCATTTTATACTTCTTCAGTCGATTCAGCATTTTGTACCAGGTCTTGAAGTTCAGCTGTCTGCGTGAGGCCACGGCTTTGCTGAAGGATTTTCCTCTTGTAGACTGTGGGCCACTTCTCCAGGAACCTTGCAGAGACGGCATCACCAAACATCAGACTGAAATCTTGCTCAATCTGCAGACAAGATGAAATAAGTAAAGACAGAGCAGTGAATATTACTAATACTATTGTTTTGAAGGATATTCACAGTTTCAAAGTGAGGGAGTTGAAGATCCACATACCAATCCTGCAATGTCTAGAAATCTTGGAAACGCTGTGAATATGTCGGAAGACTTCACTGGGTCATGAACCATCTTTTGGCGATAGGTGAAGGTCTGCTTCACCTTCTCCTTGACAACTGCTTCATCGACTGTATGCTTCATCAGTGCAGTAGCCTCTGAACACAGGGTGTCTGTGTTTAGCCAGTTTTCCTCCACAAAGGGTTCTCGATCACCTTCTGGACCACCTGTAACATTGTAGACATTTTACAGATTACTGACAAAATCAAGCACTGATCTGACCCAAATTTAAGTGCTTTGAATGATTTCTTGCACACCAACAAACCCCTCATATAATCATTCTCCAAACATATGTCATGAACTAGACTTTCAGTCAGCGTACAATTAAAATAAACATACTTCTTTGTGTGGGGGACTGTCTGCCGGTCCTCTTTGGTCCCTCTGATGCTTCCTTTTGGACAAATTTCAGTCTCCATGCCAGATACCCACTCCCATCTTGTGCATTGTAAAAATGCTCCTAAAGTAAAAAGACATTCAGTTTTGGGTAGCAGGTTAAATATATGTTCATACTTTTCCTTTGTAACATACATATCCACAGATAAAGAGGTCGACTAATATTTGGCTTTTTTGTGAAAGTGAGGATGAGCATTAAAAAAAAAAATCTTAAGTTGGACTAAGCCACCTAATAGGAACGTTCAGAGTCCCAGAGAACAGAGAGGTGAAGGAGAAATGGGTTAGACTTAGTCTTGATTCACTTACATAGCCAAACCTGCTCCTAGGATCAGCCAAGTATGGAAACAAGGCAGTAATGCCCCTTGCGTACTCCTCTTTCACACGCCTTGAAGGACTCGTCCTAGACATGCACACACAGATACACAGACGTCACTTCATGAGATAAAATTTTAGAATTAGATGCAACTGACAGATGTTAAAAGGAGGGATGTTGTGCTACTGAGTCAAACCAAACGTTTAGGTGTGTTAACATACCCATGTTCACTTGTCATATGTGCAACCAATATCTTGACCATATCACGTCTTCTGGAATCAGTTAGGCTTTTTGTCCGGGCATATTCATTAAGGATCCTCTCTCCTCCAGGTTTGTTACTCAGAATGTTTTCAATTTTCGAAATAAAAGTCAGATTTTTTACATTTTTATGTAATCAAGGAACAAATAGTGTGATGATGCTCAGGTTGAATTTTTTCTTTTTTCTAGGATTTTTTTTGACTACTTGTCAATCTTAAATTTTTAAATAACTGTTTAAAAACATTCTTAAAACATGGAAGAAAATCTGTTGAGCTTACCTGAGCTAGAGAAGCATCCTCATTTGCACGCCTTGTAGTAGGACTAGGCTGCGAAATGATGGTGCTATCAGAGTCCCCCTCCTTGTCTCCGCTGATGCTTTCAAAAGAGCAACTTGCAGAGGAGCTCAATGAATCTAGCAAACATTCAGATTTAACAGCTGTCATTAACACAAACAATTACACAAAGTACGTGTTATTCAGGTTTGGGATTGGGACAGGTTAGCACAGAAAATATGACTTCAAAATTAAATGAGACTATTCAGTTTAGATTTGCTGCTTCAAATTTCAACATGATACCAGTTGTACAATATAATGTCCAGCCCTAATTCAGAACATGTTTAGAAAGGCAGAAATATATATATGGCTTAACTCACCATCAAGACTTGGGTTTACAGGCAAACATATCTCCAGCACTCCAAGGTCTTGACTCTTTACAAGAAACTCAAACGCTTCCTCATCAATTTCAGTTTTGGAGTCATCATAAACTTTGACGTCCAGGGTTGGAATGTCAAATTTCTTGGCCTCTGTGATGACAAAGTAAGATTGCACAACCTTATTGATGGATTTACTGAGTTTAGTAGACAACAAACAGATCAATATATTTCACATACCAAAAGAACATATTTCACTCACCACATTCCAAAAAGCATTTGAAAGTCAGTTGCCCCTCATAACAAATGTACTTTTGGCGATCTCTGTACTTCACTCGTACGGCCTGCATCCTTGATGACAAGGGAAGAAAGTTAATGTCAATTATATAATCACACATATACACAGCCATTTGCTAATTTCACCAGTGACAAGTTGAGAGAATGTAATGTCAACTAATTAGATGCACATTCCCAAGGTAACTACAAACTACTATCCCAGAATATGCAAATAATAAAACAGATAACAGCAATATGGTGTTGTGCCTCTAATGAGGTTACTTTATTCAGAATACCGTTATAAAATTATGGTCAAAACAAGAAACCATCAATGACAACCGACATTAACTGTTTGGTATTTATAAACACATGACTGTATAAATTACCATTACTAGCTTGCTTCACTAACACCACCAATACGTCACAGATCACACGTGCCTCTTAGTATGTGGACTGAGGTTTGCCAGTAACCAAATGTTTTCAGTTATACACACACACACACACACACACATACACATACATCAGTTATCACAATGGACGCTAACGTTAATGATCGTAGACTTCATACGCCAAGTTTCATGCCTCAGTCAACTAGACGACACATGACTTCTTATGTGCAGTAATTTTAGCAGTAAACGGGGACTTCCGGTTATGGCGTCTACCTGAGCAGCAGCAGGTTTCTGAGCTCTGGTCCCGTATGCTCTTTTTGCACTTCCATTTTGCCAAATCGACCCTCAACTAACCCAGTCAGTTCTACAAAAGCTTCTTGTTAATATTCTGAACAAAAATGCCAAAAAAGAAACAACATAACCAGGCTAAAACGGCAACAGATGGCGACGAAGACGCTAGCATGGACCGCGCCTCGGTGGACGACGAGGTGGATTTGGAAGATGCTAATATGGCTCATCTAGACCACGGTGCTAACATTTTAGCTGCCATTCATTTAATGAGAGCTGACTTTTCTACTCAACTGCGTGAAGTCGTCTCGTCTAACCAAGAGATAAAAGAAGCAATTGGTGCTTTTTCTGAGAGACTAACCACGGCAGAGTCCCGCATTAGCAAAGCTGAAGACGACATCTCTGGGCTAACTGGCAAGGAAAAGTCCCTTCAAAAGAAAGTCCAAGAGCTTACATTAAAACTAGACGACCTCGAAAACAGACACCGAAGATCCAACCTACGGCTGATCGGCTTGCCCGAGAAAACTGAAGGAGGAGACGCGGTCGCATTCCTTCAAACCTGGCTGCCTGAAGTCCTTGGACCCGACACGTTTCCGAGACCAGTTGTTATTGAACGTGCCCACCGGCTGCCCGGCCGACGAGACCCGAGTGGACCCCCGCGCACTCTCATCATGAAGTTCCTTAACTATCAAGACAAAGTCCGGGTAATGATTGCAGCTCGTAAAAAAGGAAAAGTTATGTATCGGGAACACCAGATCATGTTCTTTCCAGACTTGTCTGTGGAGGTACAGAAACAACGCCGTCAATACAACGATGTGAAGCTGAAACTCCGGGCGCTGCACCTGGACTTCGGGCTCATATTTCCCGCAAAGATGAAGATCTTTCATAAAGGCAGCCGACACCAGTTCAACACACCAGAAGAAGTTGAAGCTTTCATTCAACAGATCCGTCAGCAACAAGAGGGGTAAATAACTGTCAACATTAAGACAAAACAGAATATTAAACACATCACGCCTTATGAGAGTCAGTTAAGAACATTGCCACAGTGTTTAAGTGTTGTTTATCCTGTATAACGTTACAGGTGAATATGTTTGGATGCTTACACTTGTGCATTTATCATGAGGGTGATGGAAAACTTGTTTATTGTTCACTGGGATCGGAGCGCTTGACCTATACAGTTTAGGTAGTACGCTTTCTGCTGTTTTAATTTTTTTTTTTTCTTTCATTTTTTCTCTCTTGCTCCTTTTGAAGGATCAGTGAGCTTAGCCGGGTCGCTTCAAGTGGGGAGGGTTTCTGTGTACGAGATCACAGGGGGCGTGAAGGGTTAAGAGTTCTGTGTTGTAATGAGTGTTTTAATGTTCTTTCACTTGAATGTAAGGTGCTTTTTTTTCACAGTAATGGCAAAACAGTATCATCAGGGCCATGTCATAATCACAGTATTAATACATTAATAGGATGATAGATCTTCAGATAATTTCCTGGAATGTCAGAGGCCTAAGAAAATTGGTTAAAGTAAAGCAAGTTATGAATCGGATCAAACAATATAATCCAAAATAGTTTTCTTACAAGAAACACATTTGCTCTCTAATGAAACAGGACGCTTAAAGAAAAGATGGCCAGGTCAAGTAGTCACATGCTCTTTTTCATCATATGCCAGAGGAATTGCAGTACTGGTCCATAAGTCTGTTCCTCTTCGTATTCATAAGACGATTCTGGATCCAGCGGGCAGATATATTATTATACAAGCTTCATTAATAAACCAAGACTTAATTCTTGTGAACTTATACGGTCCTAATAATGACGACCCAAACTTTTATAATAATCTATTTTTGCGAAATGTATTCTCTTCGGGGTGTCATAATAATCGGGGGTGATTTTAACTGCGCCCTTGACCCAAAACTTGACCGCTCTTCAGGCATTGATCTAACACATGCAAGAAGCAGGAAGATAATTCACCAATTTATGCAGGAGCTTAACCTAATTGATATCTGGAGGGTTAAAAATCCGACAAAGAAAGAGTACTCTTGTCATTCAACCACACATAATACGTACAGTCGCATAGATTACTTTCTCGTGTCCAATTTGCTTGCTCCAGTTGTCAATGGTTGTGAATATAAGAGTATTCTCATTTCCGATCATGCTTTACTTCTGCTCAACTACTCAGCTACAACTGCTGTCAAAGGAAAAAGACTCTGGCGCCTAAGGCCACAGTGGTTACAAAATCCCAAATTCCTCGACTATGTTGGGCAAAATATTGATGACTATTTTGAGTTAAATACAACAGAAACATCTGCCTCAGTAAGATGGGAGGCTTTCAAAGCCTTTATTAGGGGTCAAATGATGGGATATACAAGAAATAAATCGAATAAACAATATCTAGAGATATTGGAGTTGGAAAGAGATATAAAGGAACTTGAAGTGGAAGTAACCGAAAACTTTAGTAGAGAAAAACAACAGGAATTAGTGATCCTAAAAGCGAAGTACAATAAGTTATCCACCAATAAAGCTCTGGCAGGATTAATTAGACTGAAGCAAACCTATTATGATCAGGGAGAGAAGGCGGGGAAATTACTTGCTTGGCGCTTAAAAACAGAACAAAATGCAAGAACTATTACAGAGATTGTCACTGCCAATGGAGATAAAACATCAGACCCTCAAATAATTAATACATTATTTGAATCATATTACACACAGTTGTACTCATCGGAATGTTTAGTGACTAATGGATCATTTCAAGATTTTTTTGATCAGTTAACGCTCCCCTCACTCAGTGAGGATGCTAAAGCTGATTTAGATTCCCCTATCACTTCAGCTGAAATATCTGAAGCAATTGACAAAATGAAAGGGGGAAAGGCTCCTGGCCCAGATGGGCTACCTATTGACATCTATAAAATCTTTAAGAACAAGTTATTATCTCCACTGTTAGATATGTTTGTAGAAAGCTTCAATTCCGGCAAATTCCCACCATCCATGTGTAATGCACTTATAATTCTAATACTGAAGCCTGGAAAACCAGCAACAAAATGTGATTCTTATCGGCCGATTTCATTGATTAATTCTGATGCTAAAATAAATGCCAAAGTACTGGCACGAAGGCTTGAGAAGTACCTGCCTTTTCTCTCTGACCCAGACCAAAATGGATTTGTTAGGGGACGGCAAGCTTTCCACTCCGTCCGTAGGGTTCTTAATATTGTTTATGCAAAGACAGAACATCCAGATACAGCAGTGCTCTCGTTAGACGCAGAAAAAGCGTTCGATCGAGTCGAGCATCAATATCTCCACAAAGTACTTGAACGTTTTGGCTTTGGTCATTATTTCTCCAATTGGATTAAAGTCCTATATAACAACTCGGTAGCATCTGTATTGACGAACGATATTATATCCAATCCTTTTACTCTTTCTAGAGGCACACGCCAAGGTTGTCCTCTCTCACCCCTTTTGTTTGTGTTGGCAATTGAGCCCTTGGCTATTGCCATTAGGAGTAATCAAAATATTACAGGCATTAAAATAAATGAGATTGATAACAAAATAGGCTTATTCGCAGATGATATTGTAATTTTTCTATCTCATTTAGAACAGTCACTACATTACATGCTTAATATCATTAGCTCTTTTAGTAAGCTATCCGGTTACAAAATTAATGAATCCAAATCTGCTATACTTTTTCTTAAGCATTCAGAAAGAATAAAACCCCCTGTTCAAACTCCATTCGAGGTGGTTAGGGATAGCTTCACATATCTTGGTATTAGAATCACTCCTAAAATTGAAGACTGAGTAGAGACTAATTATAATCCAGTGATAGAGTCAGTCTCTGAATCTATTAATAGATGGTCATTACTACCAATCTCCATGATAGGGCGGATCAATATACTCAAAATGAGTGTTCTTCCGAAATTCCTCTACCTCTTTCATTCCATTCCTCTTAGTCCTCCTATTAATTTTTTTTCAAAGATGAAAAGCATGTTTTGTAATTTCATTTGGAACAACAGACGGGCTAGACTTCGCTTATCTTTGCTTTATCTCCGCTACGATAGAGGAGGCTTGAAACTCCCAAACCTCCAATGGTATTATTGGGCTGCCCAACTCACTACTGCCTCTTGCTGGTTCGCGCAAAAAACGCCACAGTCATGGATGAGTATGGAAAGGAGTATGTCATCCCCTCTACCACTCAATTCATACCTATACTCAGCTAAATTAAAAGAATTAAAAGCGTTAACACTTAACCCCTTTGTTAAAAACACAATTCTAGTATGGTATGAGGTTCATAAACATAAAGGTGAGATACCTGTATTATCCCGATTTACACCAATTTGGTGCAATAGAGACTTTAAACCTGGCCAAAAAGATATGGGCTTCAAAATTTGGGCAAACAAAGGTCTTAGTATAATTGCAGATTTATTTGACAACAACACTCTTTTGTCGTTTGTCGATTTGAAACAAAAATATGGCATCCGACCAAACCATTTCTTCAAATACCTGCAGATAAGAAGCTATATATTTAAGCTACAGAAGTCTTTATCTCTACCTACACTCAGCCCTATAGAAGAAATAGCAACAAATCAACATCCTAAGAAGGGTTTGACTTCAAGCTTCTATGCATCAATCATGGAAGGTTCAAAGGTTTCCTCAGATAGGAAAAGATTGGCTTGGTGTGAGGATCTAAATTCAGTAATCTCCACCGAGGACTGGCAAAAGATTTGCTTAAAATCTCAAATACAAACAATAAATTCTCATTTTAAACTACTTCAGTACAAGTGGATAATGAGAATATATGTAACACCAACTCAACTAAATAAATTCAACCCCAATAACTCTGACACGTGCTACAAGTGTGGTAGAGTGGGCACACTATATCATTGCCTATGGGATTGCCCATTGATTCAGGCCTTTTGGAGTGAGGTGATGGATATGATTTTGCAGGTTACAGGTATAAAACTAATATTAGACCCCAAACTTTGTATTCTTGGTATTTTTCCGATAAACCTTAACCTTAACAAGGCAAATAAATCTATGATTATTTTTTGCATGCTACAAGCCAAATACACTATAGCAAAGTCATGGAAATCCACTACTAAACCAAGTACCAGTGTCTGGCTTGCAGGATTATCAGACTCCCTGGCACTGGAAAAACTCACCTTCACGTTAAAGGGTAAATATCTAATCTTTGACAGTATGTGGAGATCTTTTATGGTGTTCTTGGAGGGGAGGAAAGCATTGGAGGCTTGTTCCCCCTGTATGTAAGCCATCAACAAATGTAATTACCATGCATTTATTATACGTCTGTTTGTTTTTTTTTGTTTTTTTGTTTTCCGCTCCTTTTATTTATATTTGAAATGCTTTTCTTCAAGTGAGATGATGGATTATATATATTTTGGAATTTGTAAATAACACATGCTACTGCCCTGTGATGTTTGTACCATTTAAGATGAGCCATATTGTGACAGTTTTGTTCTGCACCTGTATTTTCTTGTTGTATTGTGAATATTTATTCTGAAAAATTTAATAAACACACTTGTTTTAAAAAATTTTTTTTTAGCAGTAAACAGTGAATTGTTCTGATCAGAGTAATACATGGAAAAAGGTACTACACAAGCCACATCGACGGATATCAATTTAATTTGATGTTTGACCTACCAAAAGTGCAGCTCCATGCTATCCATCTCACAACAAAGGGCTATCTGCTCACATTAAAACAAGGCTTTCCATTTAAGATACAGCAAAAATGTTCAGCGCAAATTGAGGCATTCTGTTCAGAGTCAAATACACGTGTTACACCTCCATTCTCACTAGGGTTGCCACCCGTCCCGTTTTTCCCAGAATTGTTCTCTTTTTTCATCAGCTGTCCCGGGAAAACATAAATCTCTCCCGGGACACAGTTTGTCCCGTTTTTGTTCTGTAGTCTAGAAAGGTTCCCATCAAAGACACATGGATTAAAGTTCTCCGTCGCTACGACGGATTTCCGTCATTTAAACTTCACAGAGACGACTTTTGAGATCGATGTAGATCGGAGGAGAACAAGTGTTGGCCGATCTTTATTGACAGATTGTCACACTCTACAGCCAATGGTATCGTTAACAGCGTGTGCTGTCTGACCAATGACAGTGTAGTGACCCACACAGGGCGGGACCTAAACACGGAGCGGCGCTAACGTTTAGCTGCTTAGCTAGCAAGGACTCGTCGCGCTGCTACTTTATCAATTAGTTTCTGAGTTTAGTCAACACGTGAGAACTCGTCTGACACGGAGAGTCTCCTGTTGTGTGCTACATGTGTGAAATAACAACTATAGTCTGGACTTTGTCTGCAGTGTATCTGTGTAAACGGCCTCAGCGTCCCTCCCCTCTGGCACCGTCAGTTACCATGGTTACAGGAACGCCCTGAAACGTCATAATGATGATCAATAATAAGTTTTTCAGACAGAAGTTTTTGGTTAGTTTGACTGTACAAAATCATGAATGTAGCCTGCTTGTAGCTCAATGCTGAAATCTTGTATTATAACATATAGAACAAATGTAAAGCCTCAGAGCTTCTTTGATTACTAACAGCATGTTAGTGATGACAGAAAGGTGATAACTCGCCATCAGACTGACATGGCTGCAAAAGTTGCTGTTTGTATGATGTATTTTTCTGTAAAAGGATAAGAGGCTCACTTTAAACAATATTATTAACAATAATAATAATTAATGATAATGATGATGAGAAGAAGAAGTAGAAAAATAGTGTACAGAAAAGTTCTGTAGGTGGTTGATTATTTGAAAGAGTAAAACTTGAGAGAAGCTTGGCAAAAAAAGGCACAGTTTGATTTCATAAATTGAAAATTACATTGAAAAGACAAAAAAACATTCATAGTAAGTCAGATCAGATTGCAAAACATACATTTTTCCAGTTGTGTTAATACAACAAATTGGTTGTTATTGTCTTTATGAATAAATGTATTAACAAATGATTAAATTACTGTGTGTCTGTTCCCCCCCCCCGCCCCCCCCCCCGCTGCAACATTTGGTCAAGTGTCCCTTTTTTCCACAAATCCAAGGTGGCAACCCTAATTCTCACTAACACAAGAGCTAACGAAACCCGCGCTGATAGACCATCGCCTTACCGCTAAACCGAGTCAAACACTCTGGTTGTCCACACAAACTGCTTTGGAAGTGACTAACGTTGGTCCGCGCCAATTTAGATATTCTGTTCAGAGTCAAATACACGTGTTGCACCAACCGCTCTCTTGCTAACACAATTGCTCACAAAACCGTCACTCTCCCGTTAATACACGATTCATCTATCTATTAAAGGCTGCTATTTGTTCAAAGTAAGACATGCTGGTTGTACAGTCAACTTTAGCAAGTGATGGGCGTCCTCCATGCCAATTTAGGCATTCTGTTATGTCATTATTAATACTTCATATTAATAATGACATAACGCTCATTATGCTTCAGCTGGACAAATGGCTGTGTTGAATTGATTTTTTTTTTTATCATGCTAAATATCCGAAATTGTATGAAAATTGCTCCAATGTGTTATACCGATCTTCGTGCATATTCAGACACAGCCTGATATGGGTTCTGAGCAAAGGAATGTCTGTTTTCTCCCCCGGTCTGTTGTCAGCAGGAGCGAGGGCTGCAGGCTCACGCCTGGGTGAAGTGGGCTCAGGCCAGAGTTCAGCCGGGCTCGAGCCGAGCGGGGAGAGAAAAAATGTGTATTTCTTTTGCTCTGTGGGAGATCTCCCACAACAGAGTGGATGAGAAACCAAGGGGGACAGATCTGCCCAGCAAAAATCAGAACGCAGAGTGCAGCCTTTGTCTGTCACCTGGTTCAGCACCCTGGACAGCTGCCTGCGTAACTGGATGTGGGAATTTGATGCATTTGAAGCCGCGACATTTGGTCAGAAACGTCATATATGATAACATTGTTTCGAGTCGTAAACAGTTCTGTAAGTGGAAGAAATAACAATCAATTAGGCTATTAGTGTTAGTCCTTCTTCATATAAAGTTGTGTTACAGTCGCACAGCTGGAGACCGCGAACAAAGTTAGACACAAGAGAGAAAATGTATGAAATACCGCGAAATGATGTGCGGTCAATATGACCGCTTATGGCTGAAATAGGTAAAACAAATCACATTTTCTTTTCCTTTTGTGTAATTTATATAAAAACTATTCTCAATTAAAATACAGACACTTGTAGAAAAATGGTTAGAAGTCGAATGTTTGCATTTTGTTTACATCGCAGATTGATAACTTAATTGTGATAATGTTCAAAATTATTATTATTATAATTATTATTATTATTATTATTATTATTATTATTTACTGTGCTAGGTATTCTTTTCGTGGTTCGTGGTGCTTGGAGCAATATTGTTGTTGTGGCATTCATGCCAATAAAGCGAATTTGAAATGAATTGAATTAATAAACCTTTAGATTCTTGCCTATAGACTGATAAGTGTTGTGTTTACAAATGAGGAATACATCCAGATTTCTTGAGATTTGTACTGTCAAGGGGAACTGAAATTAAAATGTCAGGCGATGTTTTCTTCATGGAAATTATTTTTTGGGCAAGAGAGAGGGAGCGCGGACGTGGGATCCGTTGTGTGACAGCGGAGCGGAGTGTCAGCAGCTGGATTTTGCACGCACGGTCAGTATTATTAGTAGGTGTTTGAGGTTTATTACGTTTGCGGACATTATTACATTCAATGTAATTATGTAACAGCCTTTGCGTGCGCAGAGTTTGCATGTGTAGGCCCGTGGTCATGATAATCCGTCTATGGCTATAAGAGATGGATACATAATCAATTTCATGTTTATTGAATCAAAAATACATAGGTAACCTATTGTCTTCTCCTCTGCTTTTTTTTTTTCAAAGACAAACTGAGCAGCAGTGCTCAATCCACTCATACCTTGTTAACCTTCCACAAAGACAAATTATGTTAAAACGGATGAGAAGAGGGGTCATTCCCCGGCAGATCGCACCCATGGGCCACAGTTTATTTCAGAGTTTTGAGAGTGCGGCTGTAAGTGGGGATTCCAGCACCACGGAAAGTGCGTGTAAAAAGATTAGACAAACGTTTAAATGTGTTTGCTGCAAGCGAAAATATACTACATTATAAATGAAGATAGTGACAAAGGCCTATTAGCAATAAAAAGCAATGAGTTGTGTGAGTGCGGCTGGTGAGCGGACGGCAGTGTTTGATGTAGGAAGTAATGTAAACTTGAAAATCAATTTCGGAAATGCGGTGTTTTGAGGAGAGGGTCAGAACAGCGGTGTTTCGGAGTGGGGCTGTTTCACAATAGAAGGCTGTGTCGGAATGGAAGGCTGTCCCCTCACTCTGGGGTTAAAATGAATCATGTCATGCAAAAGCCTATATGTCTGTATCTCGCATTGGATCGATTGCACCATCTACTGGATGAAAATGGAACACAGAACAACTACGCGAGGCGTTCATGTACGCGAACTGGTGCGCACGGTGCAGATCAACTTCCAGCTGCGAAGCTTCAGAGTCTGCGACGCACGTACGTCTGAACGCCTAACAACATTTGTCAAACAGTGAAAGACAGACGTGCACACGCTGCTTCATACGTACGCAGCTTCTTGTTACGTGTGACAGAGTTTGCGCACGTCATTTCCGCGTACGCGTAAGCGCATGAAAAACATTTTCAATCATCTTTATGCGAGCGTTAACACGTGCGTTTGCAAAAAGAACCATGAATGTTACGCGTAGTCACTACGCGTCTTGTGATTACCGGCGTGAAGCAGTCATCACGCGTGAACGTGCGCGTGAACGGGGTGCCATTATAAGTCAATGAGGAAACTACATTACACGTCAGGCGCAGCTTGCTGCACAGGCGTCACTCGCACAATTCTGAAATAAACTGTGGCCCATGGGTGCGATCTGCCGGGGAATGACCCCTCTGCTCGTTCGTTTTAACATAACTTCTCTTTGTGGAAGGTTAACAAGGTATGAGTGGATTGAGCACTGCTGCTCAGTTTGTCTTTGAAAAAAAAAACAAAGGAGAAGACAATAGGTTACCTATGTATTTTTGATTCAATAAACATTACATGAAATTGATTGTGTATCCATGTCTTATAGCCAGAGACGGATTATCATGACCACGGGCCTACACACGCAAACTGTGCGCACGCAAAGGCGCTGTAAGGCAAGGGCGCAAAGGCTGTTACATAATTACATTGAATGTAATAATGTCCGCAAACGTAACAAACCTCAAACACCTACTAATAGTACTGACCGTGCGTGCAAAATCGAACTGCTGACCCTCCGCTCCGCTGTCACACAACGGATCCCCCGTCTGCGCTCCCTCTCTCTTGCCTGAGAAATAATTTCCATGAAGAAAACATCGCCTGACATTTAAATTTAAATCTGGATGTATTGCTCATTTGTAAACACAACACTTATCAATCTATAGGCAAGAATCTAAAGGTTTATTAATTCAATTCATTTCAAATTCGCTTTATTGGCATGAATGCCACAACAACAATATTGCTCCAAGCACCAAGAACCACGAAAAGAATACCTAGCACAGTAAATAATAATAATAATAATAATAATAATAATAATAATAATAATAATAATAATAATGATAACTTTGAACATTATCACAATTAAGTTATCAATCTGCGATGTAAACAAATTGCAAACATTACAGACTTCTAACCACTTTTCTAAAAGTGTCTGTATTTTAATTGAGAATAGTTTTTATATAAATTACACAAAAGGAAAAGAAAATGTGATTTGTTTTACCTATTTCAGCCATAAGCGGTCATATTGACCGCACATCATTTCGCGGGATTTCATACATTGTCTCTCTTGTCTCTAACTTTGTTAGCGGTCTCCAGCTGTGCGACTGTAACACAACATTATATGAAGAAGGACTAACACTAATAGCCTAATTGATTGTTATTTCTTCCACTTACAGAACTGTTTACGACTCGAAACAATGTTATCATATATGACGTTTCTGACCAAATGTCGCGGCTTCAAATGCATCAAATTCCCACATCCAGTTACGCAGGCAGCTGTCCAGGGTGCTGAACCAGGTGACAGACAAAGGCTGCACTCTGCGTTCTGATTTTTGCTGGGCAGATCTGTCCCCCTTGGTTTCTCATCCACTCTGTTGTGGGAGATCTCCCACAGAGCAAAAGAAATACACATTTTTTCTCTCCCCGCTCGGCTCGAGCCCGGCTGAACTCTGGCTTGAGCCCACTTCACCCAGGCGCAAGCCTGCAGCCCCCGCTCCTGCTGACAACAGACCGGGGGAGAAAACAGACATTCCTTTGCTCAGAACCCATATCAGGCTGTGTCTGAATATGTCCGAAGATCGGTATAACGCATTAGAGCAATTTTCATAAAATTTCGGATATTTAGCATGATAAAGTAATTTCAATTCAACATAGCCATTTGTCCAGCTGAAGCATAATGAGCGTTATGTCATTAATATGAAGGAGCCTTGTTTTTTGGTTAATCAGCCACATGATCTGTTTGAACCCACAAAGGGAAAAAGGATAAATGCGTAGCCTCCGTTTCCTTTCTGATTGAGTCCGTTCGGAGTGGGGGGGGTTTCGGAATGGAGAGGTTTCCCCAATAGACTTTTTCGGAATAGCGGGGTCTTTGAAAAAAAGGGAAACCCCGCCATTACGATGAATTGAAGTCTATGTTCGGAACAGCGGGGTTTCGGAAAGGCGGGGTGTAACCGTGGTGCTGGAACCCCCACTTCCAGCCGCACTCGCACAACTCTGAAATAAACTGTGGCCCATGGGTGCGATCTGCCAGGTAATGACCACTCTGCTCGTTCATTTTAACAAAACTTGTCTTTGTGGAAGGTTAACAATGTATGAGTGGATTGAGCAGTG
The DNA here is from genome assembly GCF_900880675.1 of Sparus aurata. NCBI lineage: Eukaryota > Metazoa > Chordata > Actinopteri > Spariformes > Sparidae > Sparus > Sparus aurata. Next base: position 30,930,203 of record NC_044193.1, on the reverse strand, counting down.
CTGCTCAGTTTTTTTGTTTTGTTTGTTTTTTAAAGCAGAGGAGAAGACGACATGCTGATCCACAACCCATGTCATGTCACACCACCACACTCTGCCATGTCATGTCACACCACCATATTCCCGCATGTCATGTCACACCACCACACCACACTCTGTCATGTCACATCACACAACCACACTCTGCCATTTCACGTCACATCACCACACTGTGGGTCACATCACCACACTCTTGCATGTCACGTCACACCATCACACTCTGGCATGTCACGTCACACCACAACACCACACTCTGGCATGTCACGTCACTCTGGCATGTCACACAAGCACACTCTGGCATGTCACGCCATTTCACGTCACATCACCACACTGTGGGTCACATCACCACACTCTTGCATGTCACGTCACACCATCACACTCTGGCATGTCACGTCACACCACAACACCACACTCTGGCATGTCACGTCACTCTGGCATGTCACACAAGCACACTCTGGCATGTCACGTCACACCACCACACTCTGGGTCACACCAACAGACTCTGCCATGTCATATCAACCCACCAAATTCTGGTATGTCATATCACTCAATCGTACTCTGGCATGTCACGTCACATGACCACACTCTGGCATGTCACATTACACCAGCACTCTGGCATGTCAAGTCACACCACCACACTCTGCCATGTCACGTCATGCCAGCACACTCTGGCATATCACGTGACACCACCACACTCTGGCATGTCACATCACACCAGCACACTCTGAAATGTCACATCACTCAACCACACCTTGCCATGTCACAGCCACTAGTCCTTTTTAGAAAGAAAAGGCAGCACATGTGCATTTTTAAAACAGAGGTGTAATGTAATTTCTTTTCCAAAAGCCACCACAGGGGTAAGCGTTAACATGTAACGTGCCGTGAAGCATGACGTATGGCTGTGAACGGTGACAACAAATTTGTCTTAAACTACTGCGCAATTATATACACCTGCCTGACAAATGCATCTGTTTTTGAGTCTAAGACACTGTGACTATCAAACACCAACACACTGTTCATTAAAAAAGAGTTACTGTGACTTAATTGGTATGTACCAATAAACTATATTATTAATTGTGTTTTACCAAAAACCCGTATTATTAAGAGTTGTACATATCCTGTTGATGAATAAAATAGGTCGAAAGCGCTAGTCCTTTTTATGAGGGGCTAATACATTGGAGAGAAAAGCCAGTGTATGAGGGAGAACACAGCTACATTACCGGTGGAGGCCAAGGTCAAAGATAACACTTGTTTTCCCAGAACCACTGAGGTCTGCTTTAGTGAGTCAGCCGAGAAACTTAAACAAGTGCAGATAAGCATGAGCAGAAAGACTAGAGAGGGACTTTTTTTATTCTTCTCAACACGGTGCTGTCCCCAGGAAGTGAGATCGTGTCACCAAGGGGTTGGGATGAGCCTGTGCAGCCACGATGGGAGGGCCAAGAATAGCCCACGGCTCCCCCCCCCCCACCTGTTGAAGCAATGAAAGTTATTCACCTTATCTATCTGATTTAACCATTTATACTTCTTCTGTAATTGAAAATATAAAAAACAATGCAGAGAGAAATTGTGCATCTTTTTCTGGGCGATTGGTTGCAGTTAACAGCTTTGCTGCCTGCGATTTTGAAACATAAAGTCCTTAATCGATCAAGCTTTACTTGATGATACAATTCTAAATAAATGGTAAAACGGTAAGTCGTGGGTTTTCTTCTCTCAAATAAACAAAAACGCCTGACAATTGCAAGTGATTGGTTGGACTCTCCTAAATTGAGTAACAGAACAGCAGACACTATAGGAGCATGAGGTATACTAGTAATAGAAAAGTCTAGTACACCTCTATCAGTAATTGATTTGGAAATGGAAAAGCATGTAAGAAAATATTGTTTTTAGTTTTCATCCTGCTGTCCTATAAATTTGATGGCTCATGATGTGTAAATTATGAGCCAATCATGATAATTTTTAATTTTAACAACAATATTTAAGAATTTTCTGACCATAATTCAGCTTTTCAGAGCGCAAAAAGCTGGTTTTTGCCCTCATATTGGACTAAGCTGTAGACTATAACTGGCAAAAAAGTGCTTCTAGCGCTCTGAAAAGCACAAATATGGCCAGAAAATGCTTCTGAATAGAACGAATGATAGAACAGCTGAAAACATGTTTCAATACCATAATTAGTGAAAGTTCACATATTTTGAGTACATTTTCCAATAAGAAACCATTTTTGACTGAAATACAGCTTAGTCTGTCATGAGGGCAAAAACCAGCTTCTTTGGATCTGAGGAGCAAAAATATGGCCAGAAAATACTTCTGACTAAATTGAATGATAGAACAGCTGAAACCATGTTTCAATACTATAAGTATAGATATATACTAGGTAGAGATCACACACGTTGAGTACAATTTCAATTGAGAAAGCATTTTTGACTGAAATACAGCTTAGCAGACCATAACTGGCAAAAAAGGGCTTCTGGAGCTCTGAAAAGCACAAATATGGCCAGAAAATACTTTGTAATAAAATGAATGGGAACAGCTGAAACCATGTTTCAATACTATTATTAGGTAGAGTTCACACACTTTGAGTACAATTTCACTTGAGAAAGCATTTTTGACTGAAATACAGATTAGTCTGTCATGAGTGCAAAAAACAGCGTCTTTCGCTCTGAAAAGCACAAATTTGGCCAGAAAATACTTCTAACTAAAACAAATGATATAACAGCTGAAACCATGTTTCAATACTATAATTAGGTAGAATTCACACAATTTGAGTACAATTTCACTTGAGAAAGCATTTTTGACTGAAATACAGCTTAGTAGACCTTAACTGGCAAAATAGTGCTTCTATCGCTCTGAAAAGCTCAAATTTGGCCAGAAAATACTTCTAACTAAAACTAATGATATAACAGCTGAAAAGCACAAATATAGTAAGCTGTATTTCAGTCAAAAATGCTTTCTCAAGTGAAATTGTACTCAAATTGTGTGAATTCTACCTAATTATAGTATTGAAACATGGTTTCAGCTGTTATATCATTAGTTTTAGTTAGAAGTATTTTCTGGCCAAATTTGAGCTTTTCAGAGCGATAGAAGCACTATTTTGCCAGTTAAGGTCTACTAAGCTGTATTTCAGTCAAAAATGCTTTCTCAAGTGAAATTGTACTCAAATTGTGTGAATTCTACCTAATTATAGTATTGAAACATGGTTTCAGCTGTTATATCATTAGTTTTAGTTAGAAGTATTTTCTGGCCAAATTTGAGCTTTTCAGAGCGATAGAAGCACTATTTTGCCAGTTAAGGTCTACTAAGCTGTATTTCAGTCAAAAATGGTTTCTCAAGTGAAATTGTACTCAAATTGTGTGAATTCTACCTAATTATAGTATTGAAACATGGTTTCAGCTGTTATATCATTAGTTTTAGTTAGAAGTATTTTCTGGCCAAATTTGTGCTTTTCAGAGCGAAAGACGCTGTTTTTGCACTAATGACAGACTAAGCTGTATTTCAGTCAAAAATGGTTTCTCAAGTGAAATTGTACTCAAATTGTGTGAATTCTACCTAATTATAGTATTGAAACATGGTTTCAGCTGTTATATCATTAGTTTTAGTTAGAAGTATTTTCTGGCCAAATTTGAGCTTTTCAGAGCGAAAGACGCTGTTTTTTGCACTCATGACAGACTAAGCTGTATTTCAGTCAAAAATGGTTTCTCAAGTGAAATTGTACTCAAATTGTGTGAATTCTACCTAATTATAGTATTGAAACATGGTTTCAGCTGTTATATCATTAGTTTTAGTTAGAAGTATTTTCTGGCCAAATTTGAGCTTTTCAGAGCGATAGAAGCACTATTTTGCCAGTTAAGGTCTACTAAGCTGTATTTCAGTCAAAAATGCTTTCTCAAGTGAAATTGTACTCAAATTGTGTGAATTCTACCTAATTATAGTATTGAAACATGGTTTCAGCTGTTATATCATTAGTTTTAGTTAGAAGTATTTTCTGGCCAAATTTGAGCTTTTCAGAGCGATAGAAGCACTATTTTGCCAGTTAAGGTCTACTAAGCTGTATTTCAGTCAAAAATGGTTTCTCAAGTGAAATTGTACTCAAATTGTGTGAATTCTACCTAATTATAGTATTGAAACATGGTTTCAGCTGTTATATCATTAGTTTTAGTTAGAAGTATTTTCTGGCCAAATTTGAGCTTTTCAGAGCGATAGAAGCACTATTTTGCCAGTTAAGGTCTACTAAGCTGTATTTCAGTCAAAAATGGTTTCTCAAGTGAAATTGTACTCAAATTGTGTGAATTCTACCTAATTATAGTATTGAAACATGGTTTCAGCTGTTATATCATTAGTTTTAGTTAGAAGTATTTTCTGGCCAAATTTGAGCTTTTCAGAGCGAAAGACGCTGTTTTTTGCACTCATGACAGACTAAGCTGTATTTCAGTCAAAAATGCTTTCTCAAGTGAAATTGTACTCAAATTGTGTGAATTCTACCTAATTATAGTATTGAAACATGGTTTCAGCTGTTATATCATTAGTTTTAGTTAGAAGTATTTTCTGGCCAAATTTGAGCTTTTCAGAGCGATAGAAGCACTATTTTGCCAGTTAAGGTCTACTAAGCTGTATTTCAGTCAAAAATGCTTTCTCAAGTGAAATTGTACTCAAATTGTGTGAATTCTACCTAATTATAGTATTGAAACATGGTTTCAGCTGTTATATCATTAGTTTTAGTTAGAAGTATTTTCTGGCCAAATTTGAGCTTTTCAGAGCGATAGAAGCACTATTTTGCCAGTTAAGGTCTACTAAGCTGTATTTCAGTCAAAAATGCTTTCTCAAGTGAAATTGTACTCAAATTGTGTGAATTCTACCTAATTATAGTATTGAAACATGGTTTCAGCTGTTATATCATTAGTTTTAGTTAGAAGTATTTTCTGGCCAAATTTGAGCTTTTCAGAGCGATAGAAGCACTATTTTGCCAGTTAAGGTCTACTAAGCTGTATTTCAGTCAAAAATGGTTTCTCAAGTGAAATTGTACTCAAATTGTGTGAATTCTACCTAATTATAGTATTGAAACATGGTTTCAGCTGTTATATCATTAGTTTTAGTTAGAAGTATTTTCTGGCCAAATTTGAGCTTTTCAGAGCGAAAGACGCTGTTTTTTGCACTCATGACAGACTAAGCTGTATTTCAGTCAAAAATGGTTTCTCAAGTGAAATTGTACTCAAATTGTGTGAATTCTACCTAATTATAGTATTGAAACATGGTTTCAGCTGTTATATCATTAGTTTTAGTTAGAAGTATTTTCTGGCCAAATTTGAGCTTTTCAGAGCGATAGAAGCACTATTTTGCCAGTTAAGGTCTACTAAGCTGTATTTCAGTCAAAAATGCTTTCTCAAGTGAAATTGTACTCAAATTGTGTGAATTCTACCTAATTATAGTATTGAAACATGGTTTCAGCTGTTATATCATTAGTTTTAGTTAGAAGTATTTTCTGGCCAAATTTGAGCTTTTCAGAGCGATAGAAGCACTATTTTGCCAGTTAAGGTCTACTAAGCTGTATTTCAGTCAAAAATGCTTTCTCAAGTGAAATTGTACTCAAATTGTGTGAATTCCACCTACTTATAG